>NC_081533.1:28233441-28503441 GCF_030273125.1 Centropristis striata
TGGTCGTATTTGTGTGCACGTCATTTCTCCACCACTCAGTTCCACTCAATACCTTTTGTCTTCCTGTTGTGAACAGGTCCTGCCCTGGTCCGCCCTCTTTCGCTTCTCATTTGTCCCTGTTGTGGATGGCGAGGTTCTGCCAGACACTCCTGAAGCAATGCTTAACTCAGGCAACTTTAAAGACACCCAGATCCTGCTCGGGGTCAACCAGGACGAGGGCTCCTACTTCCTGCTGTACGGAGCGCCAGGGTTCAGCAAAGACAACGACAGCCTCATCTCCAGAGAGGACTTCCTGGAAGGTGAATGTTAGAGCCATTTATATGTATTGGGGTCCTTTCCCAATTGTCACAGTAGGTGGCGTATTGGACAACGGCAACGTGTGAATGCATAAGTAGAGGAAGAGGTAATTACTCCTCAGGTGTGTTGCTTACCGGGAGAAGCACACAGTTTTTGACCGTCGTTTAACTACCGGCTAACCTTTAAGCCCTTTTGTTTGTTTTATGCCAGTTACTGATGTAAATGTGTGTATAGCAAAGCTGTAGTGATACATGTAAATAAATACGTCTTAAGCACAAGATCACAGATGTTTGAATTACGTATCCCGGTACCAGCCCCTCATTGTGGCTTAGGTTTTGTTAATGTCGAAATCAAGTCACAACAGTGAAGCTCACTCAGCTGGAAAGAATGAATAGAGACGGACATTAAGAATTCTGTTGATGTGATTGTAGTTTTCAATAATCATTCTGTTCATGGGACAAGTGTTAGAAAAATTGCATGAGGAAACCTTGAAAATTGATAATCTGTCACCAACAGAAAAAACCTCACCATTTTTCTGCGCAGATCGTTGATGGGGAAATGAAGAGCTGGAGACGTCCAAGTTCTCAGTTTAACAAAAGTTTATTACAATACGTCAAAAAATGTGCACTTTCCAGAGATTCTCCGGCTTCAAAAACTCATGTCCCTGATACACACAGACAGGTTTCAGTTTGTGAAGTCTGAACCTCGTCTCTCTCCCTGAACCCATTAAAATACTAACATTTGTTTACAAAACATGCTGGTCCATTTCATCCAGGAAGTCCCGCCTTCTTGATCTGCTGATTCGCCAGTTTTAATTAATACAAACCGGCACGTCATGCCACCTGGTTGCTTGCTCCCCCGGACAAGGCCGTCCTGACCAGGCCTCTTCTCCAGAACATTCAACAAAAACCTCCTGCCTTGTTATGCCTTACAAAGATATTATGTCTTGCAGAGCCAGAGGATTTTCACTGTCTCACATGGATTCTAAAAGTCTAAAAAATATGAAACAGACAATGAAATATATGTAATCAAAGTAAATAAACTCAAACCTCTCCAAGGTTTAGTGAATTATGCATACATAGTGACCTTTGATAGTGACCTGCGTTACGCACAGAGACAGAGAACAGAGACAGACAACAGAGAAGCAGAAATCAAGCATAAAATCATTTACCAATATAGAAAATAATCAATTATTTTAACACAAGTCAGAGAGAATTCTATACAATCACAATAAAACATGCATTTAAAACCTTTGCCCTTCTGTGTTCCAGGTGTCAAGCTGGGCGTTCCACATTCGAATGATATTGGCCTGGAAGCGGTGGTGCTGCAGTACACTGACTGGATGGATGAGAACAACGGGGTGAAGAACCGCGACGCCATGGACGACATTGTAGGCGACCATAACGTCATCTGCCCGCTGGCCCACTTTGCTCGCTCCTACGCCCAGCACAACGCCCTCAAGGCTAACATGGGAGGAGGGATGAACAGTGGAGGGAACTCTCAAGGTAAGATGCACAAGTGTGTTTGTGTGTTCCAGCTCACACTGGTGTCACACAGTAGAGCAGTGTGGTTCTGGTGCATCAGCTGGGACCACCTAATCCAGTTTGGCACCATTTTCCTCATGAAGCCAGACCACATCAAGCAGACTAGTATTTTTTATTTTTTACAATAGCCGCGTTTCCATTAGGGTAAAGAGTGGCCGCTGGGAACGTCACTAACTATGCACAGCGTCCGCTGCTTATTGTAAACAAACGGGCATGCTAACTGTACATTAAGTGTCCGCCGCTGATCGTAAATTAAGCGGCATCGCTAACTGTGCACAGAGTGTCCGGTGCTTGTTGTAAACAAACAGAGATCGCTAAGTGAACACATCCTGCTGCAGCACATACAGTACAGGCCAAAAGTTTGGACACACCTTCTCATTCAATGCGTTTCCTTTATTTTCATGACTATTTACATTGTAAATTCATCAAAACTATTAATGAACACATGTGGAATTATGTACTTAACAAAAAAAGTGTGAAATAACTGAAAACATGTCTTATATTCTAGTAAGCAAAGGGTGGTTACTTTGAGGAATCAAAAATACAAGACATGTTTTCAGTTATTTCACACTTTTTTGTTAAGTACATAATTCCATATGTGTTCATTCATAGTTTTGATGCCTTCAGTGAGAATCTACAATGTAAATAGTCATGAAAATAAAGAAAAACGCATTGAATGAGAAGGTGTGTCCAAACTTTTGGCCTGTACTGTACATACTCTATTGCTACAGAGCTAACTGTTAGCCTATTAGCACTGTGCTGCTGTGCTACTGTGCTACTGTGCTACTGCGCAACTCCGGACTGCAATATGAAAGGGCAGAATATCATGCCTTCACAGGATCACTATGAACGCCCTAAGGCGAAAAACCGGCACAGATCTTTCCAGCAATATAGACGAACATTTGCGGGACCGCACTATGAAAGGGGCTAATGTTTCTTGTTGCCTGTGACTGCTCGCTACTTTACTGGCTTTTAACTGGACTAAGATCACACTGTAGGTATATATAAATGTGATTAAAGATATGTGACTGGCAAAATTGATTGTTTGTCTTCATCTCTGAAGCTGTCAATGGCTCTTACAGTTTGACAGCACTGTGGGGGCTGGGAGTCTGTAAGGATGACACACTGATAAGTGTGAACAAAAAGGATACATTACATTAATTGAGGTTCATTGTGATGCTAATGTTTTTGGGCTTTGTTACCTGCCAAGATAAACAACAGTTGCTTGTGAACAAACTGTCTGTTTCAGCTGATTTTACCATTTAAAGGAAAAATGCATTACACATACAGCTTTGTGAGTTGTTGAGTTAAGAGAAATTTTCTAGTGAAATGCCATCCATAACAAATTTTTAATTAGTCGTGCTTCTTGTAAGTTGTTATAGATATAATTGGCATTTCTTACTGTAAAGCATTCATTTTACCACATGTCATTAGTACCATGACCTATCTGTGGTTAAAGTACAGCAGTAAATGGTGGTCAATCAATCAATCAATATCCTTTATTTAACCAGGTAAAATTAATTAAGATTAAAAATCTCTTTTTAAAGAATGACCTGGCCAAGAAGGCAGCACCATGATAAAATAAGAACAATCAACCACAATTCTCATACACCACATTCAACATCAATTAAAGTACATACAAGATCAGGGACAAGACTATGTGAAGATTGAAATGAGTACAGTTAAAAATGAAATAAAGCTCACCATTAGCTTCCATTACTGTGCTCCTGCTGGTGGATAGATGAGGCATTGCAGCTGGTATGTACACATGGTGTTTACGAGGTGTGGATGTATTCGCTACATCATCAAAAGTGCTTTTCACACAGCACTTAGCCCTAGGCTCACAGCTCCCTGAGCCAGGGCCTAAGAAGCTTTCACACTGGCACAATTCAAAGTGGGCTAACTCAGACTTCAGCCTAGGGGCTTGCTGGCCATGCTCTTAGCATCAACTTTGCGGGGTTATCCCCTCAAAATTGATTGAACACGGGGTTAAACGTTGCCGAGTTGCCTAGGGCTAAAGGTTGACACTGGGAGAGCCCATTTTCACACACAATAGTTAAACCACGGTTGTCCTAAGCCAAAGGGCTATACGATCCACATCACACTTCTGCAAACCCTGGGTTAAATATCCATTGTTTACTCATCTCCGGTTCACACAGGCAACTTTTAACCCCAGATTCAGTTAACAGATGTAAACAGTCACAAACTGACATTAAACCCAGGACAAGTAAGAGTGCAGTGTGAATCGTATAGCCCTGGGGTCAGGTTAACCTTGGTTTAACCCACTGAGGCCTTAAACGCCTGTAAAACCTCTGGGCGATTTTAAAATAAGTCCCTAAAACCTGAAGATTTTCTGGAAATTCAACAGAAGTGTCAACGCTTCTACTAAATAATAGATTTTTCAGCCTCTGTAGCAGATAGAAATGAAATTCAAAAAGTATTTGAGAGCTTATACAAATACTACAAAACAATGTTTCTGCTTTCCAGGCTTCAATGGGTTAACAATGTATGTGTTTGTGAAAAGGGGCTAAGTTATCCCAGGGTTAACTCTTCGAAAAGGCTGTCCTTAGGAAGCAGTGTGAAAAGCCCTAAAGAGGGGTCTGTTCCAGCCAACAACCCATCGGGGTATCAACCAATCAAAGCATTCAACCACAACAACCGGGTGTTTTCATAAATTATAAATTATTCATGTATTTGTTTATGTAATCTATTTCTTTTCAAAAAAAAAAAAAATTGTATTTTTTTTTTTTTGTTAATATGTATTTTTTAAATATGTGTTTAGGGGAAAAAAAAAAAAAAAGTGTTAATTGAGTAGTGGAGAAGGGGTAGGTTTAAATAAGCATATGCTTCATCCTACTCCTTTTCGGACATGTTGCGTTCACATTACAGCGTTTGTTTTGACTATTGCTATTTTTTGTTTTGTTTTGATTATTCTCATTGGATGTATTTGTTTTTGTGTTTACTTTGTTGTGTTACTCGCACATGTTCGAAATAAAAAGCTGAACTGAACTGAACTGAACTGAAAACCAGCACCTGCAGAGGGTGGTGTTGACTGCTTGTCCTTTTCTCTTTCTGCTTATTAAGGCGGTGTTTACCTCTACCTGTTCGACCACCGGGCGTCCAACCTGGCGTGGCCCGAGTGGATGGGTGTGATCCACGGCTACGAGATCGAGTTTGTCTTTGGCCTGCCGCTGGAGAAGAGACTAAACTACACTCTGGAGGAGGAGAAACTGAGCCAGCGCATGATGAAATACTGGGCCAACTTTGCACGAACTGGGTGAGGCTTCACATACTGGGAAGAATGAATTTGCTGTGTACTTATGAACTTTAACGAGCAGCAGAGAGAGACAAGTACACCAGAGGACAGACCAGTCCATTTTGATTAGGTTGCTTAGCTACAGAGTGGATGAGGTGGTCAGTTACAGGCCAGAAGCTACAGTCTGGTTACTGCAAAGCAAAACCTCCATCCAGGCAAACGTTTTCACTGCTTGCTTGAAGCAGCACCCTTTTTCATGTAGTACAGATGATAATCAAATATCAAAAACTATTGGATGGATTTTTTTTCTGAAAGTTGGCACACATGTTCAAGGTGCCCAGACGATTCATTGTAATGACTTTGCTGGCCCCCTTGCTTTTCTTTTAGCACCACCAGCTGGTAAAAGTTTTCATTTGTTCACTTGTTTTCACTGGATGGATTGGCACAAACTTTGCTAAAGACATTCATGGTCCCCAGAGGATGAAGGCAACCTCTGACTTTTCATCTAGAACCATCATCAGGTCTAAATTTTAATTTGTCCAATATTGTATTATTACTTTATTATGTAAAAACATGCCAAACATTAACCCTAGTGAGGTACACGGTGGGATTGGTCAGATTAGGGCTGGGCGATAAGGAGAAAATCAAATATCACAATCATTTTTGTCCAAATACTTAGCTATTAATAATGCGACAATATTGTAGAGTTGACTGTTGGCGCTTTAAGAAAATCATTTACGCAATGAGATTTTTGATGAATTATCATCATGATGTGGATATGACTGAGGGGGAAAAGGCAAATTACAATAGTTGTCTGGTAAGTTCAGAAAATGACATCACTTGACTGTAATTTAGCCTTAAAAAGCAGTAAATGACAACTCCTATATTATATCACCATAATATGATCTCCAATATCTGACATTTAGTCGTCATGATTTGATCATAATATGGACATATTGCCCTGCCCTATTTTGGATTATGCTAACATTAGTGATGCTATTGACTAATTTAGACAGATTTTATTGGCTAACCTTTTTGTACGATGAGTAATGTCGTGTGTTGTTTTTGTAAAATGTCGTTTAAAAAATTCAACTTTAGCATAATTTTAAAGGTTGAGAGTACTGACTACATGCACCAAAAACAAAAAGGCTTCAGTATTTCTTAATTAGAAATTTAGGCGTAAACTAAAGCTGCTAACTGCTCTTTAGCTAACGGTGTAGCTGCCTGTACTTGTTCATCCTCTCTAAGAGCAAACTGGACGCTACACCCACTCACTACATCATAAATTACAGTACAGGCCAAAAGTTTGGACACACCTTCTCATTCAATGCGTTTCCTTTATTTTCATGACTATTTACATTGTAAATTCATCAAAACTATGAATGAACACATGTGGAATTATGTACTTAACAAAAAAGTGTGAAATAACTGAAAACATGTCTTTTTATTCTAGTAAGCAAAGGGTGGTTACTTTGAGGAATCTAAAATACAAGACATGTTTTCAGTTATTTCACACTTTTTTTGTTAAGTACATAATTCCATATGTGTTCATTAATAGTTTTGATGAATCTACAATGTAAATAGTCATGAAAATAAAGAAAACGCATTGAATGAGAAGGTGTGTGTCCAAACTTTTGGCCTGTACTGTACATTACAACACAATACGCAGACACCTTAGACATAATGTCAACACAGTCACTTCTTGACATTAAAGTCATAAGATAGTTAATTTTTAAAAATCTGGCCACATTTTACAAATTGCCCCTTTCAACAGCATTTATTAACTTGTCGATTGTCTTTCTATTTCAAATGGTCTCTTTTACTCTTCACGCTAACCTTTTTCTTCTTTTTATTATTATTATTATTATTATTATTATTATTATTATTATTCTGTCCTGTTTGAGTTGTAACATCCCTCCTTATTCTTACTACGGTTCTTGTCCTCCCTCGCCCTCCATCATCCTCTCTGTCAGAAATCCCAATGTGAACCATGATGGGATGGTGGAGACTCGGAGGCGCTGGCCCGTGTTCACTGTCAGCGAGCAGAAACATGTTGGACTTAACACTGAAGCACTGAAGGTCCACAAAGGTCTGAGGAACCAGATGTGCGCTTTCTGGAACCGTTTCCTGCCACGCCTCCTTAACATCACCGGTAAACACTTCAATCAATATGTGCTGTGTGTGAGTCTGAGTGTGTGTTTGTGTGCTTGCATGACTAAATGCGTGTGTGTGTGTGCATGTTTGTGTATGTATACTTACAAATGTGTATGTGGGGGGAGGGAGGGGTGGGTTTTGTCATTTTTATTGTTTGTTTTTATTCTTCTTTTTTTTTTGTAAAGCACTTTGTGTTGCATTTGGTAACACTTTATAATAACCAACTAAATAATGTTTATAGATGGTTTATAAACCAATTGTTAACCATTTTCAAAGTGCTATATACATATTTAATCTTTAAATATTTTCAGCCAATTTCTTAAAGGTATATAAATAATTTTTAAAATCATTAACATGCTTAATATGGTGTTAAAAATGTTAAAATGAGTGCAACTAAAACTATTAATGAACTATTAATTATAATTAAATTGTTTTTTAATGGGAAAGTAACTTTAAACTTACATTAATAAACCATCTATTAGCCATTTATAAATTATTTAGTTAGTTAAACATTAATAAATGATGTATTTACTATTCTAAATGGTCTATATATGGTTTATAAATGATGATTAAACATTAATAAACGATCTGTATACCATTTATAAATGATGGCTATTGTAAAGTGTTACCTTGCATTTTTATGTATGAAAAGTGCTATATAAATAAAGTTTGATTTGATTTCAACACTACTTGTAAACACTACTTGGGCTCAACACATGATATCTGTGCTGCATGCAGGTCTTCGCTAATCATTATATAAGTAATAATATCATTTCATTACTATTTACAAAAAGCAAAATTTAAGATTAGATATCTTGTCTTTGTACTACATTCAACTGAATGTTGGTCGCAAGAAATTTGCAAATTGCATTACATGTTTTTATTGTGTTTTTCACAGCATCCCAACATTTAGAACCAGGTGCATGATGTGCTGATATTCATTAAAACAACATGTTCATTCCAAGTTAGTCACACAGACCGAGATTTTCTTTTGTAGGCTACTATTGTAGGCTATGTATCGCAAATTTTATCTGAATTTTGAGAAAATCAGCAAAACAAAATGCAAATAAATGCTCCTTTCTATGCACTGTTGTTATGAGATTATTAGGAGTGTGTTCATCTCAATAAGCAATAGGTGGCACCTACGGAAATATGACAAATCTGTTTAAATTTAACTCACCAACTTGTCTACCTCAGCCAAGTGTAAAAACCTTTTTGCAATATTTTTGGACTTTTCCACTGGTATTCATTTTAAAAGAAAAGAAAAACTAATAACAATAAAAGAAAGCAATATTTACAATCATTGAATTAGTTCAGTTCAGTTCAGCTTTTATTTCGAACATGTGCGAGTAGCACAAAAAAGTAAACACAAAAACAAATACATCCAATGAGAATAATCAAAACAAAACAAAAAATAGCAATAGTCAAAACAAAAGCTGTAATGTGAACGCAACATGTCCGAAAAGGAGTAGGATGAAGCATATGCTTATTTAAACCTACCCCTTCTCCACTACTCAATAACACTTTTTTTTTTTTTTGAAAAGAAATAGATTACATAAGCAAATACATGAATAATTTATAATTTATGAAAACAATTACAATCAACATATCATTTATACAATCTAACTGTCCCAGCAAAAAAGAAGAAAAAATAAAATACGTTTTCTTTGGCCGAGAGGTTGCCGTAGAGCCATACAACAAGTCCAATATGGCTTCAAAGCTCAACTGTTAACCGTGTCTCTGTGTCTCTTCTCTCAGACAACATTGACGAGGCGGAGCGCCAGTGGAAGGTGGAGTTCCACCGCTGGTCCTCCTACATGATGCACTGGAAGAGCCAGTTTGACCACTACAGCAAGCAGGAGCGCTGCACTGACCTCTAAGAGCCTCAGCAGAGAGATGAGAGAATGACGGGAAGGGGGGAGGCAGAGAGAACAAGATACGGCTATTTTCCTCCATAGCCCCTCAGTGAAGTCTAACTTCATTCAAACTTTTTTTTTGTTTTTTTGTTTTCTGTTTCACTCCACACACAGACACAGGCACTGTTGATCTTTATTTGTATTATTTATACTATTTATTTATGCGTTGTTTTTCTGAATTTGTGTGTGTCTCCGTGGAAATTTGCGGGCTATGGAGGGAAGTCGTCATCATTATGGAGAAATTTAAGAAATGTCAAAGATGTGTCATTACCTCGAGTGTGTGTGCGTGCGTGCATATGTGTGTGTGTGGCTTGAAAGCCCCCAGTTTAACTCAAATTGACAGGCCCATGACACTGCACCACTGCTGGTTTACTGTTGACTCACTTGTCTTTGTGTTTATCTCATAAACTCGTTTTTTTTTTCTGAGGATTCCTTCTTTCAACATATCAGGGTTTTTGTTTTTTGGACTCAACAACACTGTTTATTTCTGTCGAGGCCTTTTTAGTCTTCTTCTTGTTCATTACTACTATTATGACCACTACCTGTCGTGTTCTGCTTCACTTTGTCTGTGTATTTCTCATGTGGTAAAGCCATAAGCTGGGTTACATCCAAGTGTTTTTTGTGTAAAACAGATACATGGAAACATTGGACCCCCTACACTTTCCTCTGTATTGGGAAAACCACTTTATGCTAGTTCCATGTGACATGTAGGTTTGTAAGTTAGATCCTTCCCTTTGTAATGTAGATGGTGTTTGACAGTCAGCCCAACTGATCGGTGCCCAAGTTGCATTTCAGAAGTTCACTTTAAATCAGCTTGACAGTTGAACAGAAACAAGTCATGTTAGTGTATCTGGCCCTCCTCAGCTTTGCCTCTGTCAGCAACGTAGTGCCATACATGTCACTGTCTTATTTGTATATCAGCATAGATAAACAGAAAGGGGTGGAGAGGGCGAGTAGAGGAACTGAAGATGTCTACTGATAATGTAAAAAAACTGTCAAAATGTGCTTTAACCCATTGACGCCTAAAACTTCCTGTAAAACCTCTGGGCGATTTTAAAATAAGCCCCTAAAACCTGAAGTTTTTCTGGAAATTCAACAGAAGTGTCAACGCTTCTACTAAATAATAGATTTTTCAGCCTCTGTAGCAGATAGAAATGAAATTCAAAAAGTATTTGAGAGCTTATACAATTACTACAAAAAGACGTATCCGCTTTCCAGGCTTCAATGGGTTAACATCCCTGCAAATTAATCACTAATGCTCCACCCTCGAGTTAAAGTAAGGCTTTGTAATTTGCTGAACAGCGACCACTGTGGTCACAAGGGATAACTGCAGGATAATGATAAATGAAGTGACTTTGATGAGCGGGAGTGTGAATCCGCACAGTGCAATATAGTCGGCGCAAAGACACTAATAGATGTGAATTCCTGCCCAGCAACCTGAGTATTTGACATTGCGTGAATTCTTTAACGCAAGATGGAAATTTGCTTGCCATTCGGTGTGAACACAGCATTAGATAAAACAATAAACACATTATCAAAATAGTTGCCAATTAATTCTCATACAATTAACAACTCAAATTGCCATTGCAGCTTTATGATTAAATTTGCTAATGTTAGCTACCATAAGCTAGTGGTCGAGCCAGACCAAGTAAAGAGGTGATCACGTTGAGACAACGTGAAGACGTGAAAATTTTACAAATGTGCAAAATTCCTGTATTTTTATTTTGGTTTGAACGCAGCAAAAAAAACATTGTTATTGCCAATTTAATCATTAAATTAACATATGAAGTAATCGTTGCAGCTTTTCTCGTAAATCTGCGAACATTAGCTACCATAAGCTAGAGCAGGGGAAGGCAACCTGCGTCTCCGGAGCCACATGTGACTCTTAAAGCCGTCTGAAGTGGCTCCTTGTGGTTGTGACAAAAAAAATATATGAAATGAAACATTATTTACATTTAAATTTTGTATGTAGGCCCAAAGCAATTTGTAGTTTTCAATTGTAAAATAGTGAAGCTTATGTACAGCAATAAAACATTTTTTTTTTTTACATGTTAGTCAACTAAACTGTACATCATAGCTTATGAAAATCTTAAAAAGCCTTAACTATACATTTTGCCAACTTCAAGTCTAGTTTTGAGTTTCCCTAGCTAGGCTAGCTTTCGATTCTAAACCTTAAAGTCCTATTAATAAATGCACATTTTGACCAATTAGTCATGTTGGTAGACTAAATTATTTTCATTCAAAATAAGATTTGCTGCTCGTTTCTGACCATTTTCACTCTTATTTTGGCCAACAATGGCTCTTTTGTTACTAAAGGTTGCCGACCCCTGAGCTAGAGGCGAGCCAGACCAAGTGAGGAGCTGGAGGAGGCGCGTTGCTAGAAACATGTCGCCAGCAAAAACATTGTATGTGCTCCTCTCTGGTGTCATGTTTTTTCTAGTTTTAAACCTGCACTTAAAACGTATTTTAAAACCACACTTGGACCAAATGGCTGAGTGTGTTGAAATGAACAAACTTAAATGAAACGTTTCATTTATAAGATGTTATATCAAAAGTTCGTCTCACTTTAATGCTCCTATATATAGGATTTTAAAAATATCTGGTGCAGTTGGGTGGTAGCATTCAGAGACCACAGTACTCTGCACCATAAATCCAACACATTTGAATATGCCCATTACAATGTGAAAATATCCACACGGAAAACTGTTTCTTTGTTCGATCAGTACGGAGATGGATCCATTTTGACAGATTGTTACATTACAGTGAGAGTGAATCAGCTGTGAGAGGGAGGGATGGTAGATTAAAGGGACACCTTGAATTCTAGCAACCTTCGCTTCAGACTCAGTCATCCTTTCGAAAAGTTAACCCTTTAAATATACAGTATAATATGTGTGTCGGTACATGTTTCTTGTGTTTGAGTGTGCGTCTTTCAATCCGAACCTTTTTAATGAGATGTAAGGAGGAGGCGCAGGGCCGCTGCTATGAGGTCAATGAGGTCATGTCGGCTACAGCTCTGTTCCGGAACCATTACTGTACTGAACAAATGCACTAAATTGTGTGTGTGTGTGTGTGTGTTTGCGTGCGCGCTCGTGTGTGTGTGTGTGTGTGTGTGTGTGTCTGTGTGTGTGTGTGTGTGTGTGTGTGTGCGCTGTCTTAGATGTGTGTCATCCACTCAGTGTCGTGGACAGCTGTGATGTATTTCATTACCATTGCTCCTCTCTGTTCATCACTGTTTTATCTCCGTCCTGTCATTTATCTTTTCACATCTTTCCGTCCTTCCGCGCTCCTTTTTTTTTCCACCCCACATCTCTCTCCCTCTCCCTGTTTCTTTCCTTCATTCGATTTTTTCCACCAACTGCCCACCACTCTCCTCCCCTCCTCCCCTCCTCCCCTCCTCCATCCTCCCGTCTTCCATTCCTCCTCTGTTCTCCTGCATCTGTTCCTCTCCCTCCATCACCACCCTGTTGCCCCGCTTTCCGCCTCTCAGCCTTCCTCCTGTTTCATCTTCATCTCAACCCTCCACCCACCCTCCTGTCTGTCTTTCCTTCTTCCTTCCCTTCCTTTCATCCTTTACTCCCTCCCTCCCTCCTCCGCTCCTCTATCCTTTCTACAAACCCCCCTCTCCTTTCTCCTTCCACCTCATCTAACTTTTCTCCCCTTCATCGTCTCTCTTTCCTTCCTCATCCATCTCTCGGTCGCATCACTCTTCAACCTTCTTCCCCACTCGGCCTCGTGCCCTCCATCCCTGCCCCCCTCCTCCATTTCTCTCTGTCCTCCTGCTTTCTCGTTAGTCTAATGGAGGCAGAGTAATTCACTCAGCAGCAGGGTAATGTGACAGAGCGCTTGCTCAGCCTCTGGCCTGCCAGCCAACAGGACACAATGGATGGATGGGTGTATGGATGGATGTATGGATGGAAAAATGGAGGTGGAAGGTACAGAGATGAGGCAAGGAGAAAGGGACAGAGGAGGAGGAGAGAGGGGATGGAGGAGGCAGAAGGAGAGGTGGAGATGTGATGGAAAGATGAAAAGACAGTCAGAGAAATACATCATTATGTAACTCTTGTCCTTAGAAAGAACTGTGTGTATGTGAGCTTCAGCTTACACATGTGGCACTGATAATACATTGTTAAAATCGAATTAAAGTTTGAAAACCCTCATACTCAAAATTTCTACAACTATAATATCCTGCTCAGATTTGGGCTTCAGGGCAGAGTCAGGCTTTTTTCAGGCCTCGACCCAGAATTTGACTGCCCTTACGTTGAACAAACCAACATGCAGTTTATATATTTTTTATGCAAAACAATTGGCTAATGGTTACCCAAGTCGTGTTTCCATCCAAATAAAGTGCCAATTCTAACCAAATTTTGAGAATTTTAGCAAATGAATGCTTGTTTCCACGGTCACTATACGATTATCAGGAGTTGGTTCATTGAGATAAACAGTACAATTACACAGTTGTAAAACCACTTTAGCATTGCAGAAGAAGAGAGGAAAGCAGGATTGGGCAGGGTCGGATTCAAAGTTGTGGTTGGATGTCCGACGTTTCCCGCATCCATCTATTTTCCTACCGACTTCAGATGAAACCACTACAACGTTAGATAGCTAGCTTGCTAATTCCCTCATGCAAAAGTCAGTCATCAGGTGATAGCAATTGGCTATTCTGCACTATGATAAGGGTGTGTGGATGAAGCATCAAGTTGTTTACTCGTCTGGCATTTGGCTAGTTAGCTAGATTCTGATTCCACCATGCTTTCATGCTACATGCTACATGCTACATGCTACTCCCATTCATGTATGAATGGGAGTTTTGACTTTTGGCTGCCTTCTGACTCCACCTGTAGTGTAGTGTGTAGTTGTGTATCATTTGTCCTTCTACTACCTTTATTATCACTGTATCACTGTTGTGCGCGTGTGTGTGTGTGTGTGTGTGTGTGTGTGAGAGAGAGAGAGAGAGAGAGAGAGAGACATATCCTCACTGTCTGTCAACCTCTTTGCCATTTTTATTTATTATCACTGGGAGGGAACTGAATCAGCGCTCTGATTGGCTGATGGCTGTCCCAACAAAGTGTCTCTGTCGGCATGTAAAGCTCCTATTTATGGATCGGAGTAGAGTAGTCTAGCTTTAAAAAGAACTAAATATGAATAAAGGATTGTACCTGATGTCTAAAACACCAGTGAAGAATGCATGTGTGACTGGCTGTGTGAGTGACAGCTCCTCCGGCTCCTCTCATCCAATGGGAGACCCCCGCTTAAGCCCTCCTTCCCTTGCCCTCCTATCAGATCCTTGTGCATGTCCTGAAGTCCACCTGTCCCTATTATTATATCCTTCCAAACTTGGACTGTTATTTTCTGTAAAAATTTGTACTTTTGAACAAAACTATTATCAAAGTAACTAATATATCTCTAATGTTAGGTACGTTTAATGTTAGCAATAACGTAAATACATCAGTAAAGGAATATATTTGATATTTAAATGCAGTGAAAATATAACGTGATAAAACAACAATGATGACGGATAGAGGTTGTATTTTAAAAGCAATATTATTCTGAGTATAAACTAAAAATGAGTGCCATAAATCTTTTTTCTTGTATTTTTTCTGTTTGTTTGACTTTGTTTCAGTCCTCTGCCTCATCGTTGTTTGTTCCAGTCACTAGTACTGTAAGTGTTGAAGGCTTCTGTAGCTTCCCAGTATGTCTCTGTGTATCATGAATGCTGACTTGGTTAAGCTATAGCAACAGAAATAAAGACACCCTGCTGCTTCTGTCCACATGGAGCTTTTATTGAGTCCCGTGCACCATCACAAGCCCAGGATATAAAAGGTTCAAGTCTAGAGTCTGACTTTACATTACATCATTTCTACGTCCATCACTTCCACAGAACCTGGTCTCACAGGAATCCGTGAAATAGCCACGGATTCGCTTAACTCAAAATCCGTGGAATAGCCACACACTGTAAAAAAAAGACTGTGAAATGTACATAAAAACTATGTAAATCATTACAGGAAATTATTGTAAACCCAAAAACATAGATTTCTTGTATAAATTACAATGCAATTTTGTAAACTATTAAACAGAATGTTTTTGTCTTATTTACAACAATAATGTATAGAATTTTGTAAATGGTTAATAATAATTGGTTTATAAACCATCTATAAACATCACTTGGATGGTTATGGTAAAGTGTTACCAATTAATCTTAAAAAAATGTCAACCAATATTTTAAAGGTATATGAATAATTTAAAAAATCATTAACATACTTAATATATTGTTAAAAATGTTAAAATGAGTGCAACTAAAACTATTAATAAACAATTAATTATAATTTAATTGTTTTTCAGTGATAAAGTAACTATAAACTTACATTAATATACCATCCATTTGCCATTTATAAATGATGTAGTTAGTTAAACATTAATAAATGATGTATTTACCATTTTAAATGGCCTATATACGGTTTATAAATGATGATTAAACATTAACAAACTATCTGTTTACCATTTATAAATGATGGTTATTGTAAAGTGTTACCATAGTTTTTATTTTTGCTTCCACTGAAAAGTCCTGTAACAATTGTCACTTTGTGTGGAAGCAACCTGGTCACACAGGAATCCGTGAAATAGCCACGGATTTGCTTAACTCAAAATCCGTGGAATAGCCACACACTGTAAAAAAAACACTGTGAAATTTACATAAAAACTGTAAATCATTACAGGAAATTATTGTAAACCCAAAAACATAGATTTCTTGTATAAATTACAGTGCAATTTTGTAAACTATTAAACAGAATGTTTTTGTCTTATTTACAACAACAACATGTGATTAGAATCAAATTTATTTGTGAAAACTACAAACATTGGTAACAAAACTGAGAAATACTGTAACACTAATAACAAAACAATTTTGTGAATTTGACATGCAAATACTGTAAAAAGTCAGTTTGTTTTGAAAAATACAAGAACTGTAAGTCACTTTACATGTTTTTGCTGTACTTTTAACATGATTGATGAAACAATGCAAACTGGGGTAGTAAAAATGTTTTCACACAAAAGAAAAAAATCATTTTAGGCCTACCTGAGAGGTTAGAAATCTATCTCATGAGATAGATTTCTGTGATATAGCTAATGTCTTCGGGCGCAGTAGTACTATAACTCAAATTTCCGTGAAACTGACACGGATTTCGCTACAATGCAAGTTAATGACAGTCATATCCCTATTGGCTATTCCATGGATATTTTTTCCTATTGGTTTGTTCCAAGTCACGTGACTGTCAAGGTCCCGGCGGTCAGAACAAAAAACATGGCGGACAGTTCTCTCATTTTTAGTGAAAAATCAATATTTTGACTTCGTTTCTGCATAAAAATGGATTTTGATCACATTTCTAGCGAGAAATATATGTTTTATTTTCTAAATATTCACTCAGTGAATGTACATAATCACTTTGTATGTTGGAATAGCCACGGGATATGACTGTCATTAACTTGCATTGTAGCGAAATCCGTGTCAGTTTCACGGAAATTTGAGTGATTCCGTGGCTATTCCACGGATTTTGAGTTAGGCGAATCCGTGGCTATTTCACGGATTCCTGTGAGACCATGTTGCTTCTTCACAAAGTGACAACTGTTACAGGGCTTTTCAGTGGAAGCAAAAATAAAAACTACTCATGGTAAGTCCAAAACATGTCAAAATTATGATATACTATTCTGCCCTACACTGTAAAACCCAATGTTGCTTGTTCGTTATTATAACTATTTATTCCTTTTCAATACAACAACGATTTGTGCAAAAATTGATTTTAACCTAAAATATTGAGTCAAATAGCAAGTTTCATTGAGTTAACTCCATTGTCTTTGTTGTTTAGACATAAAATTCTTGACTGAAATATTAAAGTTGAAACAACAAGTTGAGTTTTACAGTGTACAAAGCCTAACTGCAGTAACTACATTTTTGGTTGAAATAGAGTTAGAACTAAAAAAAATTAACTCCTTGATGTCTGTTTTATCTTGTGACAAAGTTTTAGATTTCAATTTTGCTTTATTTCAGATAAATTATGATTTATTTTTTTTTAAATGGCCGTAACTACAAAATCCAACTCAAAACCAAAGCAGACCACAGTAACTTCACTTTGACTGTGATACATAATAAAACATAATCTGTTTAATTTACGGAAAAATACCGGCAGCTGTGGTTGCCAGAACTTCACCGTAAAAAATACAGTGAGATTGTCTATTCTAAATTTAAATGTAAATATCAGCAAAAACTAATTTAGACTGAATAATCCTGTTATTTTTAGGGTAATTGTGTCATTTATTCACACATCATGGTGTTTCTCCATAAATTTGTGTGAAAATGTTATATTTTTACAGCAAAACTGTGTGTTTCTTCCAGTTTATGACAGAAAAAGTAAAAGTTTTGCGCTATTTTTTGATTTACGGTAATTAATAGTGTCTAATACGGTGATGTACAATTTTTAATTTTACGCCCCATTTCTGATGTATTTGACAGTGTTTTACTGTTATTTCTACAAACATTTTTTACAGTGTGCAGCCTTGAATTTCTTCATTGTGTTGAATAGTGAAATAGTGAAATAAATTATAAGTTAATTTGATAGGGAAATTATTATCTTGATAGTGATTAAGTAAAAAAAAAAGTGAGATAAAATTATATTAAGATTAAAATATAGCATTACTTTATCATATGAAGTCAAATCTTTAATTACACAAATCTTTTAAAAGGAGTTGTTAAACAATTTTAAATAAATGTATAACAATATCAATTTGAGAATGTTTATTCACTGACAACAAAATATAAAAGCTGAAAGAAGACAACAACATTGTAGTCACTGCATTCCTATTATAACCTTTTACAGCAAAACCAGAGTGCAGTAACTACATTTTTGGGGGACAAAGGTCAAATAAATCGTCATGATTTTTTAGCATAAATATGACATCATCAATACATGTAGAAATATGTGTCATATCACGTACCTACCTATAACTCATTTGGCTGTCCAGTTAAAAAAAACATTAAAAAACAGCAACTTTAAAGCAGTTTTTCTCAGTTTTACCCTTTGCATAGTTACTGTAGTTAGGCTTTGTAGGGCAGTTTTGTCCGCCATGACTGTCTACTTGCATTTTTGTCATAAATAATGAACAAGTTTTGCAGTCCCTGAGGGATGCATGAAATAAAAATGAGAAACAAACTCGTGTTCCCAGAGGCATTATGACAAGTGTTGTCCTATACTAACTGATAGTGGTTTCATGCTGCCACCTAGTGTCCTGTCTATGTTCCTCCACTAGAGTAACTGAAGACCATCAATATAAAACGTACAGTGGTGGAAGAAGTATTCAGGTCCCTTTCTTAAGTAAAAGTACTAATGCCACACTGCAGAATTACTCCACTACAAGTAAAAGTCCTGTATTAAAAATTTACTTAAGTAAAAGTACAAAAGGATCAGTATCAAAATGTACTGAAAGTATCAAAAGATAGATAGATAGATAGATAGATAGATAGATAGATAGATAGATAGATAGATAGATAGATAGATAGATAGATAGATAGATAATAAAAACAACAATATAAAAAACAGAATTAAATAAGGACACTTTAGAAGTTAAAAAGAGGTAAAGGTAATTGTACTGATGATATGATGGTAATGTTATTGTGACTAGACAGTATATAATAATAGTACAGTATATATGTGTACATATATAAATATAGTATATGATAATAATAATAATAATAATAATAATAAGGTCAGTATAATAATACTAGTATATCACAGTATATAGTAATAATAGTAATGGCAGCAACAGTATATGAATATAACAATAATAGTAGTAGTAGTACTAGTGGTAGTAGTAGTAGTAGTAGTAGTAGTAGTAATAATAATAATAATAACATAGCAATGTGTCATATATTTAGCCTGTGCAAGGTGTGCATACATACATAACATATATACACACAAGATATGATATAATGTGATATATTGTACCAGCAATGCATTATATATGCATATAAATATTTGACTATACAAGATATACATACAATAGATAATGTACTAAGAGTATAAGAATATGTAAAGAATATTTGTTTATTAGAACACTTTTAGAATTTTTGATCATTTTATAGTAACCTCAGTGTCTTTGTAATGTGTGTTTGGATCGGCCCTGAAGTAGGAAAACTCACTAGACTTTTTTCCAGCATTTATTTGTTTCTGATTGTACATTTTATTACAATATGCATTCAATTCATTTTATACATTACTAATCAAGATTTAATCAATTCTACAAGATTTTTTACTCAAGGTCAATTTTATCAACAAACCTCCTAAAACCATATACAAGTGAAAAACATGTTATCTGGTGGCCATAGTAACACAATGTGTGTGGGGCCCCTTCTCCCTTTGTCCATGGAGAAAATGACATCACCTTTATTACAAACCTATTCATTTTGTAGGGCAAATTTCACATACATGAATGCAAATACTCCAAAACTCCACCCAACGTTAGAAGTTTCTTGCATGAGTTTAAAGAGTACATGAAATCCCTTACACTAATTGACACTAAACAAAGCACTACATCCGATCATACAGATATATACAAGAGATTTTTCAAAGAAGAAAATGCATTTACATTCTGTTCCCTTTTTTCTGTTTTTTTTATTTGTTGTTTTTTCCTCCTTTCATGTCTTATTTATTTATTTATTTATTTATTTATTCATAATCCTCCCTACTTTTCTAAGTTAACTGGCATTACATAATAACCTTAATTTACTGTGATTTATGTATTATTTATTTATTTATTTCTGTTGACACATGTATATTGGAGCACCTGTCTTCTGTTCTATCAACAGTTGTTTGTATGTTCAACCTTTTTCAATAAAGTTCAGTTAAAAAAAAAAAAAAGTGGTCCATTCCTCACATTTGAATGTGGACAGAAGAGTCTGAACGAGTGAAACAAGACACCTCCACTTCCACCTCCTCTCCTGACTGCGTCAAGCTAACACGGCTAAGATCCGCTCCAACCGGAAACACTGCCAGTAAAAAAATAAAAATAAAACTGGAATTTAACTGGTACATTATTGTATTTTATTATTATGTTATTGTTGCCTTTATTCAGAGGCTACACATTTTTAAGAACATCTGTCCAATGAGTTTATTAAATGTTACTTTGAGTTTGTACTTTAAATTATCGTTTTTCCTCTGTCTAAATAAAAAAAAATGTATATCTGTCTGACTCACACTTCAACTTGTGTGATAAACACATGTAGGCCTACACATGAAACAAGGTTAGTAACAGATATTAGCTAAGTCTAGTCTAATCTACATAAGAGTGACATAGGTGTGTCATAAACATGACATGGATTGTGTCATGAACATTAATGACACTTTGAAGTGACATTAATGCTCATGATACTTGTCATGTCATGTTTCTGACAGGCTTGTGTGACTCTTATGTAGACACCTTCAAAATAAAGTGTTACCATATCTTGCTTAAGTCACAAAGGCATGTTCAAAAAATTGCCTAAGTCATTTATTTCTCTTAAGTTACATAATTTACACACAGTGTTATTACTATGCCAATAGCCATCCTTTGTTACATCCTTTTTGAGTGAAATGATCAATAAATGCCATATGTTACACTTTTGGTGAAGTTTTTTGTGTTTCCCGCCAAACTTGAAAAAATTAGTTAGGCGATTATTTTAACAACGTGACGATATATGAATGAATGAATGAATGCTTTATTTCGGTGACAAAAAACAACAAAAAACAACAACAACAAAAACAAACAAAACAAAGACAACAAAATAAAATCACGTTTTTTACAAAAGAATCCATCAGACAGCAACCGAAAAAAGGAATAGGCTGAAGTCCCAAGGCTTATTTTTGCCTCTCCTGTACTATCTACATGCATATACATTACATTATATACATTACATTAACTGAGTAATTCACATTGTTACAAAACACATGATACCTTAAACTGAAAAATCAAATTCAATCAAATTTCATTGTAACCCTTGATCATTTTAGATTTTAAAGTCTTCTTGAAAACTAACATAGAATTACACATCTTTATTTCATCATTTAGTCCATTACATAATTTTACACCCAAAACTGACACACATCTGTATTTGAGATTAGTTCTGACTTTCTGAGTTTCAAACATTAGCAACCATATATAAACACTTTCTTATACATATCTATGGCTGCACTAGCAAGAGACGTATCAGGGCGGCTTTTATTTTGAAGGCATGTCCCGGAAGTGACAGAGTTAAATTTGTGTTTGCCAACTTTTTCCCCAAGCGTGAAATTCCTCAAGTTCGTGTCTTTTGTTTGTATGTTGGACCGAGAATGAGCGGATCTCTGGCAGGATAACAGCTACAGTTAAAACCTGTAAAGACACAATGTGAGTTAGTGTGCAGACGTTGGCTGAATGAGGCGTTAACGGCTCTTGTGGACATATTTTCTGTTGCTGGTTGAGTAAGAAGAAGACACAGGAGTAAAAGGAGGAGGAAGGAGGAGATCACTAGGAGGAGCTGAGGAAGGAGCGGAGCTGGTAGTCTATGTGGCAAAACTCTCAACTACTCCCCTGAGCAGTAGAGTGGTGCTTTATAGTTTGGAGAAAGTGGTAAGTTACTTTTTAAACAACTAATGGCAGTTATTTGGTGTGATAAATACACACGTGTACAACTTTCAGACACGCGCTGGCTCGTCTTAGTTTGACTTTAAGGCCGCTCCTTCTTCCACCGCTACCTGGAAGTTTATCTTTTTTTCTTATTAACAGTTGATAAATTTACTTAACCCTATAAAGCCAAGTGTATCATATTAGATACAGTAGTTTTTGAGACCTCTACATCATCAAAAACCTGATGTATACATGGGTTGAAGATAAACAAACTGAGCAACAAATTGCACAAAAATACCAGATGTAGCAAAAGTTATTGCTGCATTAAAAAACTTCATATCTGCAGATGTATGATGTTGTGTTATATGGAAAAAATATGTATTTTGAATGTTTGAGGAAAAAGGTAAAGTCAAAGTCTTAATAGGTTAAAAATGGTAGGGTGTATATGTTTTTGTTAGTTCAAGAAAAAAAACTGAGCAACAAATTGCACAAAAAAACCTGATGTATCAAATATGATACAAATAAGAATTCATATATGCAATTTATTTGTTTTTTAAAATTCGTCAGCAGGTTAATAAGCACTCAGTTTTTATAAAAATTGAATTTTCTGGCAATTATTTCATGGTTCAGGCTTTATAGGGTTAACAGTTATGGTTAGGGCATAATGTGGTTTGAATTCAAGGGATTGATCCATCCGATTTTTTGAGCATGATAGTGTTTTGAAAGTAAAAAAAAGATTCAAAATCACATTTTATGTTGGACTAAAGGACTCAAAATGACTAAAAAAAAAGACACCTAAAGACACAAAATGACTAAAAAAAAGACACAAAATGACTTACAAAGACATGAAAAGAATAAAAGTTTTAGAACACACCAACTTTTCCAGAATTTAATTGAAAATGATGCAGTTTAATGTCTCAGTGTACTCTGAAATTAATGCACATTTGCAACATTTAAAATTCTTTATTGAGCATGATAGTGTTTTGAAAGTAAAAAAAAAAGATTCAAAATCACATTTTATGTTGGACTAAAGGACTAAAAAAAGACACAAAATGACCAAAAAAAAGACACAAAATGACAAAAAAAGACACCTAAAGACACAAAATGACTAAAAAAAAGACACAAAATGACTAAAAAAAAGACACAAAATGACAAAAAAGACACCAAAAGACACAAAATGACTAAAAAAAAGACACAAAATGACAAAAAAGAAACCTAAAGACACAAAATGACCAAAAAAAAGACACAAAATTACTTACAAAGACATGAAAAGAATTCAAAAATGGACAAAATAGCCCAAGACTCCATAGAGTTAAGTTGTTAACCCATTTCTTGTTCCCTGAAAAAGGCCTACTTGTATAATTCTGAAATGTACATTATCTTTCAGTTTTGGTTAAGCTTACCTTTTTTTATTTACCTGTGGCAGTTCACCACTTACCTTTGTACCCTTTCAAGCTGTTCATTTGACTTGAACTGCTTGAATTTCAATAAAAAACTGGAAAATTGGGGTGTTCTAAAACTTTTGACCGGTAGTGTAAATACTGTCTGAAACTTCATTTAAATCAGGAACTTTTACAAGGATTGTGTATGAAATATAAATCTGACCGGACATTACCCGAAGGGTATCGAAGTCTGATGACCACTCACTTTTATTTGGCTTCATGAAGATGATGCTGTTACATCCCAGTCACAGATTACTTCTTTTTAGGAATGTAATCTTTCAAAAACCAAGAAGGTGATTTAGACGGAGCTACTGCCACCCAACAACATTTACTTCACTATTGAGCAGTCAGTTTTTCCAAATTATTTTAGGGCCCTTACAACCATTTAAATAAAAAAGTGTTGGTGCCCACTCTTTTACTAATCCACAACAACTACCTGTAATAACACATGCATCCAAAATTAGAAAGTGTTGTTATCTGTTATATTTGTTAATGTTGGTGCAACTTTCTATTATTTTATGTTTCATCATCAATGTTTCCATTTTCCCTGTTTCATAATATAAGCAGATACATTATGAAAATATTGAAATGTGATAACTTTGACTGATATTGCAATATGATTCCCAATTATAGGGTGAATAATAATGTTTGCATCTTTATTCTCATCTTCATTCAATGATATATACTACTGGTCAAAAGTTTTAGAACACCCCAATTTTTCCATTTTTTTATTGAAATTCAAGCAGTTCAAGTCAAATGAACAGCTTGAAAGGGTACAAAGGTAAGTGGTGAACTGCCAGAGGTAAATAAAAAAAGGTAAGCTTAACCAAAACTGAAAAATAATGTACATTTCAGAATTATACAAGAAGACCTTTTTCAGGGAACAAGAAATGGGTTAACAACTTAACTCTATGGAGTCTTGGGCTATTTTGTCCATTTTTCAATTCTTTTCATGTCTTTGTAAGTCATTTTGTGTCTTTTTTTTGGTAATTTTGTGTCTTTTTTTAGTCATTTTGTGTCTTTTGGTGTCTTTTTTGGTCATTTTGTGTCTTTTTTTAGTCCTTTAGTCCAACATAAAATGTGATTTTGAATCTTTTTTTTACTTTCTAAACACTATCATGCTCGATAAAGAATTTTAAATGTTGCAAATGTGCATTATTTTCAGAGTACACTGAGACATTAAACTGCATAATTTTCAATTAAATTCTGGAAAAGTTGGTGTGTTCTAAGTAGTGTATATAAAATGCTCATAGTGTGATTATATTTGCAAGAATCTCTACCCAACGTGATTTTGTATTGGAAATAGTCAAATCTTGAGGAAATGGGTTAAAAAACAACGATGCAGCGCTCTGTCCCAGACAGCTGTAAATAGACGTGAACCTGTTTCTGCTGCTTCCCTCCTGTAGAGATGGAGGGAGAGAAGGAGAGACAGAGGCAGCAGCGAGAGGAGAAGGAGAGCAACGAGGCAGAAGACGACCAGAGGAGTGACGAGGACGATGACGAGGAGGAGGAGGAAGATTCAGAAGGTGCGGCGCTGGTCTGGCAGGAAGGCTACGGCGAGGACAATCTGGGCCTTCCCATCATGCACTGGGAGGCGCTGAGCCTGCGCATCGCTGAGCTGGAGAAGCAGGAAGAGGAGAACAAGGAGAAGAGGGCAAAGGTCAGTGGTTGTAGTCTGACAGAGGAACAAAGTTCTGTCTTATATGTTCACAAAGCAGTCTGAGGAAAACTCTAGAAGTAGGGCGTTTTCACACCTGAAAGTCTGTACCAAGGTCCGTGTTCTGTTAGGGTGCTTTCACACCGCTAGTTCGATTATTTGGTCCGCACCAGGCAGTAAAATTGTTACATTGTAGCATACAGACTGCGTGTGGTCCGCGTTTACACATGCAAACGAACCACATTGATCTGAATGACGTTTCGTCATCTTCCAGTGGAAATAAGCACCAATTTCAACTTTCACAATGGAGTGACACGTTCGCACAATGTTTCTTGCGCTGGTCCTTGCTTTTTATATCGTCAACATTACCCATTTCTGGCAAAATATCCAGTTCTGGAATGAGTCACGGCTGCAGCTACAGAACAATCTTCGGATTTACTGGATCCGCCGAAGGCGCATAGCGCGTCATTTCAGGCAGAGGAGACGCACTATTTTCACCAATGCTGTCCTGCTGATGATGAGACAAGCACCTTTTCGATATAGCCCTAATAACGAAACGACAAGCAAGAATAGGCTATGGCTCGTTTGGTAGATTTAATTAAATTCTACTTTAAGCTTGATTTGAGACATGGTGAGATTCTACAGTTATTTAACACAGTGGATGATATTGTTATCAGTATGCTACTCTGAGAAGGATTTTGAAATGTATGGGGTTGTACCGAATGAAACATGTATATTAAAGATTAAATTAATTTCATACCAGTGTCACAACACCATTTGCTCTGCTGCTGAATGAATGTAGGGGAATATACAGGCAGCGTGCAAATTAAGCATTGATGCATTTCGAATAGTTAGTTTAGACCTGAGTTGGTCCAGGTTCGTGTTCTCACCAGAAGGACCGCACCAGAGGTTGGCATTTGGTGCGGAATCAAGCGGACCAAGACCACCTCTTTTTGGAGGTCTCGGTCCGCATGATTTAGTGCGCACCCGAGTGCGATTGATGCTTTCACACTGACGAAAACAAACCGAACTAAGAGCTTTTGGTTCGAATGGACTGTTTAGTGCGCACCAACTGCTGTTGGTGTGAAAGCACCCTTACATTGTATACATTTGGTCCTGTTGGTTTTGGTTCCACACTGCAAAAGGAATAACGGACTTTACAAGACAATTCTACTGGACACGTTATCTCCCTGTGTACTTCCGCGGCTCATTTTGTTTTGGTTACGCTGCGTTGTTAGGCCGGCCGGCATCTGATGTCAGTGTTACTTCCTTAACGTGTTTACACTAAATGAATCCAGCGAGCCGCCTTTTACCTGTGGTAATACTTTTGCTGGTCTTTGGCTACCAGCAGCACCAGCTTAATGAGCAATACGTGAGAGTGCTTGGTATCCGCAAGATGAGCCTCCTCATCATGAAAAACTGTATCGCCGTCGACAGGAGAGGAGGAGAAAACAGCTCGCAATCCTGCCAGTTATGGCAAAGTCTTTTCCTGTACCGTAATTCGAGAGCAGACGAAGAAAAAAACTTCCTGTCATTGATACGAAGGTCCGAACTATTAAAAAAAGTTGTTTTCACACTGCAAAAGGTTCGGACCTTGGTTCGTTTGGTCCGGACCGAGACCACCTCTTTTGGTCGGACCAAACTTTGGTCCTTTGGTGCGGACCGTGGTCCGTGGCACCTTTCACACCTGGAACTTAGGTTCGGATCAAACTGAAAAGTCCTAAAGTCCGGATCAAACGAGATAGGTGTGAAAGCGCCCTTAAACTCTAGGTCAGTTTCTATGGTAACATAAACTGTGTACCTAACATGCTCACTGGAAGGTGTTCTGGGACATTCATACCGATTCTGCAACACTGAATATTGGCGTCCCCTGTCAGAATTCACATTGCAGAACAAAGTGAAAGGAGACGGTAGTGGCATGTAACAGAGCAGCTGCAGTATTTGTACAATAAACGTATATGTTATTACCAACAAAGAACGTATGAAACGGCACAGAGGAATAAATATCGGGGCTTGAAACAGCCGTCTGCAAGGGGCTAGCGTTAGCACCTGGGCGGATCCTGGTACTTTTTTTTTGTTTTGTTTTTTTAAGATTATTTTTTGGGCATTTTTACTGGTTTATTAGATAGAGACAGATAGAAAGGGGGAGACAGAGGGGAAGACATGCAGCAAAGGGACCTCAGGCCAGATTCGAACCCGGGTCCGCTGCAGCAAGCACACAGCCTTCATGGTAAACGCTCTACCAGTGGGAGCCACCGGGATGCCCCAGATCCTGGTACTTTTATCAGTAGCCCCTTTCATAGTGTCGTTTCATGCCGGGACATTTATGGCTCTGTAACGTCTCGCCTGCACTATGAACGCACCTGAAGTAGAATGCCGGGAACAAGTGATCCCACCAATTTTCTGCCTCCAGAGGTAGGCACAGAGGTGGAAAATTGACAATTTTTGACATCGCACATGACGCCTAAAACACACCTCCCAAAACAACTGCAGCCGCCGTCGCTAACTGTGCACAGTGTCCTGCCTCTTATTGTAAACAAACCGGCTCCGCCAACTGTGCACAGTGTCCGGTGCTTGTTGTAAACAAACGGAGGTCGCTAAGTGAACACATACTGCTGCAGCACATACATACTGTACTGCTATAGAGCTAACTGTAGCCTATTAGCAGTGTGTCTCCTCCCACCTCATTCTGCGATGCTAGACTGCAGTATGAAAAGGCGTGAATATCACGCCTTTACAGGATTACTATGAACGTAGGCTAAGTGTCACTGATTTACATGAAGCAAAAGGTAACATAAGCCACTGATAACTCAAGTGTTTGTAAAGATAATTTTCGGCCTCTTTCGTGTCCGGCAGCTTATTAACAATCAGCTGATAACCATGGCAACCAGCTTTTACTTGCTGCCCAACTTGTGCATGAAAGGAAGGTCATTAGAAAAGGAGATATCTCTGGTGTTTTGGGTTGTTTCTGCTGGTGAGTGAAGTGACACGCTCTACTATGATCATGATACGCTTGCAAGCTCAGTATCATTAAATGTTTCTAAAATACTTACACAGTTATGAGACAGATTGGCAGCAGCCACTGTCGGGTTGTTTGTGATTTGCTCTCAGTCCTCTTAATGGGACCTCAAGCTGGTTTTAACCACTAAAAAGCTTCATGAAATACTAATACTGAGAGTCCAAAAATTAGGAGCTACCTTTAGCCTTAAAGGAATAGTTTGGATTATTTGACACAGCACCGAAGTCAGCCTGTACACTGTACCAGCTGGAGTGTGTAGTAGTATTACTTGTTTTGTGGTAGAATGGGGGACATTTCAGTGTACACATAGTTTGATGGCGTGAAACCTTGTGGTTCTGTGACCCTGCCAGCTTGCCGAAACTCTTTTCTGCGATTCCAAAATATCCCTTTAGGTTTGTCTTGAATACAGCTCCGGGGCTACTTTTTGTTAGACGATAGATATTTATTGACCCAGAAATAACTGCAAAATTTTTTATATTATTGTCATTTTAAGAAAACCTTTTTAAAAAAGCAGCAAACTTTTCGTCATTTCATCCATTGGCTTTAACCGCTTATCCGAACTAGGGTTGATGGGGGAGTGGTCTCCAGACTATCACAGGGCTGACACATAGGGTGTGTTTCCATTAGGTACTTTTCCCTCTCGTGAGCCACTATGGGTGTGGCTTGGGAGAGAGAATCGCCCAAGAAAGTACCTGCCTCGGGTGAGCCACTACTGGGCGGCGATTTCGCGCATGCATCGGGAGGACTGGGCCGCTTGTGAGTGCTTTGGGACGACGCTACTCGTCAAGAAGAGTAGGAACGAGTCTCCAAATGTCTCTAATAACACCTGCTTGCTGCGTCAGTCTGTTGTCACATTGGACCTCCGTTGGTTAGCTGCTACAAAAGAACCTGTATGGGAACAGAGGCCGAGGGGAACTAACTAGTGGGCGGAGCCAAAACACTCAGCCGCTTTCCAAAAAGTACTCAGAAAGAACTCAGTTGAAACACGCTTATAGAGACAGAATACCATTCACGCTCTCGTTCACTCCTACGGACTTTTGGACTGTGGGAGGAAGCCGGAGGACCCGGAGAGAACATGCAAACTCCACGCAAACCGGCGCCAAAAACAATGAATGAAATTAACTTTCAGGCTCTGTTCAGAAAATTGCATAAGTATGACATATTTATGCAAACAAATGTGCATCAAAAAAGAGGCAATATATAACGTTACAGGGACATGACCTCGATCATTTTTGCCAAGCTTGATAAGTCGATATTGTAATTACAGTGACAGGCCGAGAAAAAGAACTGAATATATTTTATTATTAAGATATATATAATTTAGAGTTGGTAGGGTTGGTTGGCCCCATGTCAAAGTACCCCAAATTGCTCCCGATGCTGCGTTCATTGGTGTGTGAATGAATTCCCAATGCCACCAGTATGAATGTGTGTGTGAAAGGGTGAATGAGCGCAGTCTGTAGTGTAAAGCGCTTTGAGTGGTCGCAAAGCGACTAGAAAATCGCTATATAAGTGCAGGTCCGTAAGTGCAGATCCATTCAGATGGAATAGGCATGTTTATGGGGAATATCATTTAAATCACTTAGCAAATTTAACATATAGCACTCCTTTAGCAATGACAGTTAGCTCTTAAAGTTATGTACTTACTTGATTCCTATGGTCTATGTCTAGTACCTTCAGGTTGAATGCACTTATTGTAAGTCGCTTTGGACAAAAGCGTCTGCTAAATGACATGTAATGTAATGTAATGTAATGCAAATAGCAACCATATCAACAACAAAAAAAGCCCTGTGTATGTATTTCTTTATGCCATTGTGCTGCTGCTGCTCCTGGTTTTCAGAGAGGAGTGTCTCTGGAGCGAGGCAGGGCTCCAGTCAGCTGGACGGAGGAGAGAGGGAGGAGAACGGAAAGCTGGGAGGACGGAGACGACGCCTGCAACAGCCACGTGCTGGCACTCACCTCCCGGTACACACACACACACACACACACACACACACACACACAATGACCTATTACTCATGAGCATAGTGTCATGTGTGTGATATCATAAGTGTGTATCATCTCTGCTTCACACGCCCAAATCTGACTGAAGAGGATTGTTCGTGTAATGTAGTCTGAATTTACCCATAAGCCTTATAAAAGTCTTATGGATGCTTTATAATTTTTTGGGCAGACAGAAATCACAAAACAACATTAACCAATTGTTTAAGGGAGTTACTGAGACTTTTTAAAAAAGGTAACTTTTTATTTTTGAGCCCTTTTCTTATATATAGCTCTTCAGTAGAAACAAAGCAACATCTGCCTGAAAAGGGAAGCTAATGTGAGTACCTTAAACATGCATTATTTCTAATGGCCAGCAGGGGGCGACTCTACTGGCTGTGAAAAGAAGTCTGATTGTATTGAAGTCTATGAGAAAATGAGCCTACTTCTTACTTGATTTATTACCCGAGTAAACATTTTCCTAATGAGTTTATGGTCTCAATCGTGAGTTTCAAGTCTTCAATACAGCATGATGTTCATTTCGTACATTATGGTCCCATTTAAAGTAAAATATTAAAGAAAGCAGGGTATGAATTAGGATGTGGCCCACAATGACCTATTACTCATGAGCATAGTGTCATGTGTGTGATGTCATAAGTGTGTATCATCTCTGCTTCACACGCCCAAATCTGACTGAAGAGGATTGTTAGTGTAATGTAGTCTGAATTTACCCATAAGCCTTATAAAAGTCTTATGAAATGCTTTATAATGTCTCTGATTATTTCTATAAGGCATTATAACTATTTATGAGTACTTATAACTATAACTACACAGTGCTATAAGCAGATTATGGAGTATAAACATGTTTAGAATGCATTTTAGAAGTGTTATCAAATGGTACATAAATCTCAACCTACACTCAGTACATTCATATTTTTTGAAGGCAATAAGTTTAATTTGTAGTTTTTAATTATTGAGTGTAAAATTTAACATATTACATGTTATATTGAGACTTCTGTTGCACAAACATTTGAAATAAAGATGTAGGCTGCTGTAACGTGTCCTAACCACTAGATGTCACTGTGCTTTGAAGCTTTTCTTTATTTCACACTTTTCCTCCGTGAGCTCATGTGTGAATGTCATTTTTCCACCACACACACACACACACACACACCTCCTCTCCTTTCCTTTTCATCCTCATCCTCTTCTTTAGTCCTGTTGCTCCTTCTCTCCTCCTCTCCCTTCATCTTCTCCGTGTCTCTCCTCTCCTCTTCTTTCATCTCCTTTCCTTTTGTCCTCTCTTCCTCCTCTTCTCCCTCTCTCACCTCTTTTTCTTTCATCCTCCTCTTCCCTTCTTGTATCCCTCTCCTCTCCTCACTCTTTTTCCTTCTCCCCTCATCTACTTATGTCCTCTCCTCACCTCCTCTCTTTTCATTCTCATCTCCTCTTCTTTTCAATCTTCTCCTCCTCTCCTCTGTCTTCCCCCTCTCCTTTCCTTTCCTCCTCTCCTCTTAATTCTCTCCTCCTTTCCTCTTTTCCACTCCACTTCTCTTCTCCTCCTCTCCTTTTGTCCTCTCCTCTTATTTCATGTTCTCCTCCTCTTGTCTTCTTTCCCTCCTCTCTCTCCTTCTCACCTCATCTCCTTTCATTTTCTCTCCTCTCCTCATCTCTCATTTCCTTTCATCCTCTCCACCTCTCTTCTCCTCTCCTCTTCTTTCATCTCCTCTTTTTTGTCCTCTCTTCCTCCTCTCCTCCCTCTCTCACCTCTTTTTTCCTCTCCTTTCAACCTCATCCCTCTTGTATGCCTCCTTTCCTCCTCTCCTCTTCATTTCATCTACTTTCCATTTTCTCCTCCTCACCTTTTCCTCCTCCTTCACCTTTCCCTTCCTTCTCTCCTCCTCACCTCCTAATTCTCCCCTTCCTTTCCTCTTCTCTCTTCTCCTCCTCTCCTTTTGCCCTCTCATTTACCTCTCCTCTTCTTTCATGTTCTCCTCCTCTTTTCTTCTCTTTCTCCTCTCTCCTTCTCTCCTTTTCATCATCTTTTTGTCTCTCCTTCCCTCTTCTCTCATTTCCTCTCCTTTTGTCCTGTCTTCCTCCTCTCTCTCTTTCTCTCCTCCCTCTCTCGCCTCTTTTTTCCTCTCCTTCCAACCTCCTCTCCCCGTTCTCTCTCCTCCTCATTTCATCTTCTTTTACATTTTCTCCTCCTCTCCTCTTTCCTCCCATTCTCCTTTCCCTTCCTTCTCTCCTCCTTGCCCCTTAATCCCAACCTTCTTTCCTCTCCTTTCCTCCTCTCTCCACTCCTTTCGCCCTCTCCTCCTTCTCTCCTTTCATCTTCTCTTCTCTCCTCCTCTCTTATCTCTTCTCCTCCTTTACTTTCATCCTCTTCCCTTCTTGTATACCTCTCCTCTCCTGCCTCTTTGTTCTCCTTCTCCCCTCATCTACTTATCCTCTTATTCTCCTCGCCTCCTCTTTTCATCCTCATCTCTCTCCTCTTCCATTTTCTCCTCCTCTCCTCTGGCCCCCCGTTTTTCTTTCCCTTCCTCCTCGCCTCTTAATTCTCTCCTTCTTTCCTCTTCTCTCTTCTCCTGCTCTCCTTTTGTCCTCTCATTTACCTCTCCTCCTCTTTCATGCTCTCCTCCTCTTGTCTTCTCTTCCTCCTCTCTCTCTTTCTCTCCTCCCTCTCTCGCCTCTTTTTTCCTCTCCTTCCAACCTCCTCTCCCCGTTCTTGTATACACCTTTTCCTCCTCTTCCTTTGTTCTCTCTCCTCCTCATTTCATCTTCTTTTACATTTTCTCCTCCTCTCCTCTTTCCTCCCCATTCTCCTTTCCCTTCCTTCTCTCCTACTCGCCTCTTAATTCTCTCCTTCCTTTCCTCTTCTCTCTTCTCCTCCTCTCCTTTTGTCCTCTCTTCATGTTCTCCTCCTCTTTTCTTCTCTTTCTCCTCTCTCCTTATCTCCTTTTCATCATCATCTTCTTGTCTCTCCTTCCCTCTTCTCTCATTTCCTCTCCTTTTGTCCTCTCTTCCTCCTCTCTCTCCTTCTCTCCTCCCTCTCTTGCCTCTTTTTTCCTCTCCTTCCAACCTCCTCTCCCCGTTCTCTCTCCTCCTCATTTCATGTTCTTTTACATTTTCTCCTCCTCTCCTCTTTCCTCCCCCTTCTCCTTTCCCTTCCTTCTCTCCTCCTCGCCTCCTCACCCCTTAATCCCAACCTTCTTTCCTCTCCTTTCCTCCTCTCTCCACTCCTTTCGCCCTCTCCTCCTTCTCTCCTTTCATCTTCTCTTCTCTCCTCCTCTCTTATCTCTTCTCCTCCTTTACTTTCATCCTCTTCCCTTCTTGTATACCTCTCTTCTCCTCCTTCTCCCCTCATCTACTTGTCTACTTATTCTCCTCGCCTCCTCTTTTCATCCTCATCTCTCTCCTCTTCCATTTTCTCCTCCTCTCCTCTGGCCCCCCATTTTTCTTTCCCTTCCTCCTCACCTCTTAATTCTCTCCTTCTTTCCTCTTCTCTCTTCTCCTGCTCTCCTTTTGTCCTATCATTTACCTCTCCTCCTCTTTCATGCTCTCCTCCTCTTGTCTTCTCTTTCTCCTCTCTCCTTCTCTCCTTTTCATCATCTTCTTGTCTCTCCTTCCCTCTTCTCTCATTTCCTCTCCTTTTGTCCTCTCTTCCTCCTCTCTCTCTTTCTCCTTCCAACCTCCTCTCCCCGTTCTCTCTCCTCCTCATTTCATCTTCTTTTACATTTTCTCCTCCTCTCCTCTTTCCTCCCTTCTCTCCTACTCGCCTCTTAATTCTCTCCTCCTTTCCTCTTTTCCACTCCACTTCTCTTCTCCTCCTCTCCTTTTGTCCTCTCCTCTTATTTCATGTTCTCCTCCTCTATTCTTCTCTTTCTCCTCTCTCCTTCTCTCCTTTTCATCATCTTCTTGTCTCTCCTTCCCTCTTCTCTCATTTCCTCTCCTTTTGTCCTCTCTTCCTCCTCTCTCTCTCCTTCTCTCCTCCCTCTCTCGCCTCTTTTTTCCTCTCCTTCCAACCTCCTCTCCCCGTTCTTTTATACCCCTTTTCCTCCTCTTCCTTTGTTCTCTCTCCTCCTCATTTCATCTTCTTATACATTTTCTCCTCCTCTCCTTTCCCTCCCTTCTCTCCTACTTGCCTCTTAATCCCAACCTTCTTTCCTCTCTTTTTGCCCTCTCCTACTCCTCTCCTTTCATCTTCTCCTTCTCTCCTCCTCTCTCATCTCTTCTCCTCCTCTACATCCATCCTCCTCTTCCCCTCCTCTTCTCGTAGTTTCTCTCTTTCACTCAGTCAGAGCTGTAATGAAATGAGCATAAATGGACCTTATGAACTGACTGGTGTGTCCTCCAGCCTGCAGACACAGATGAACCTGCAGCTCTGCTTCATCAACAACAGTGAGAGTGAGGAGGAGGAGGAGGACGAGAAGGAGGGAGAAATGAGGGAGAAGGAGAGCAGCAATACACGGGTAACTCCCCCACACACCACACCCTCCTCATAGACAACAACAGTTTGAAGTGTGTGTGACTGTTTCTGCCAACCGAACAATCTTTGTTTTTTTTGTGCATATGTTGTTTGATCTTTTTTTATTATTCACGTGTATCTTTGTGTACACTACCGGTCAAAAGTTTTAGAACACCCCAATTTTTCCATTTTTTTATTGAAATTCAAGCAGTTCAAGTCAAATGAACAGCTTGAAAGGGTACAAAGGTAAGTGGTGAACTGCCAGAGGTAAATAAAAAAAGGTAAGCTTAACCAAAACTGAAAAGTAATGTACATTTCAGAATTATACAAGTAGGCCTTTTTCAGGGAACAAGAAATGGGTTAACAACTTAACTCTATGGAGTCTTGGGCTATTTTGAATTCTTTTCATGTCTTTGTAAATCATTTTGTGTCCTTTTTGGTCATTTTGTGACTTTTAGTGTCTTTTTTTTAGTCATTTTGTGACTTTTGGTGTCTTTTCTTAGTCATTTTGTGTCTTCTTTTAGTCCTTTAGTCCAACATAAAATGTGATTTTGAATCTTTTTTTTATTTTCAAAACACTATCATGCTCAATAAAGAATTTTAAATGTTGCAAATGTGCATTCATTTCAGAGTACACTGAGACATTAAACTGCATCATTTTCAATTAAATTCTGGAAAAGTTGGTGTGTTCTAAAACTTTTGACCAGTAGTGTAGGTGTTTTTAGTAAACAACTACCGGTAAATGTGATAATGTTGAACAAATTAAGCACATTTATATTTTCTTCACCAAAGTGCTTTTTTTTTATACGTACGGGGAGATATTTTTATCTTTTTATTCAATCAGTTGGTTTTGTGACAGTCTTGGCACAAGTTTTTGATATTTGTCATTGAACAAACAAAACAAATGTTTACCTGTTATCTTTAGAAATTCACTACACTACACCACTCTGCTGCTCTGTCCTTTTATCAAGTAACTCCACTTTACCGTTTTTTTCTTTGTTTAGTGAGTCACTGACGGTAACAGCACTTCCTGTATATTTCACATTAAAAGCCTTCCAACAGCTCATTCCAGGGAAGCTATTAGTGTAAAACTTCTTCAGGACAGGTCGAGTTACTAACTTAATGAATAAATAATTGCAAAGTAGAAGCCTTTTGAAAAAATGTAATATGTTGAATTAACTATGTGAACTATTATAGTAGTTAAATCAGAGCAGATGCACGAGTGTTTACCTGTTATCTTTAGAAATTCACTACACTACACCACTCTGCTGCTCTGTCCTTTTTTTGTCCGTTTTATTCTTTGTTTAGCGAGTTACTGACGGTAACAACAGTTTGAAGTGTGTGTGACTGTAGCTCTCTTATTTCATGGACGTCTCCTCTGTGTGCTCCTGCTGCTGCAGAGAGGAACCGTTCAGGTCCAGAAGAGTCCTGCGCCTCCTGCCAAGCCCGACAAACCAAAGTCCAGAGGCTTCAGGAACACGCTGAGGAACCTGAGAGACCGACTGAGAACAGACCACAAAACTCTGGTGAGAGAGAAACTCCTCGTTCACCTGCAGGTTATTTCTCTCTGACTCCCAAATACAACTTTCAAACCCTCCTCTTCTCTCCTTTTATCGTCCTCTTTTCTCAATTCAATTCAATTGGCTTTATTGGCATGACGTAACAATGTATATATTGCCAAAGCAAGCATCAGAAAAAAAAGATAACAAGATAAGGAAAGCAATATTTACAATAGATTATTATAATTCTTTTATTCATTTTAAAAGAAAAGAAAAACTAATAACAATAAAAGAAAGCAATATTTACAATCATTGAATTACAATCAACATATCATTTATACAATCTAACTGTCCCAGCAAGAAAAGAAGAAAAAATAAAAACAAGAAAAACTTTTCTCCCCCACTTTCTTCCTTTCCTCTTTCCTCCTCTCTCCTCTGCACTCCTTTTGTGCTCTCGTCTCCTCCTCTCCTCTCCCATCCTTTTCTTTTGTCCTTTTTCTCCTTCTCTCCTCTTCTCGTCTTCCTTCTCCTCTGACCCCACCTCCTCTCATCCTCTCATCTGCACTCCTTTTTTAATCCTTTCCTCCTTTCATCTTCTCCCTCTCTCTGCTCCTCTTTCATCTCCTTTTCATCATCTCCACATCTCCACTCCCTGTGGCCTCTCTGTCACGTTTTCTCTTCTTTTGTCTTCTCCTCCTCTCCTTTTGTACTCTCTTCATCCTCTCCTCCCTCTCTCTTTTCCTCCCCTTTCTCCCTCCTGTCCCCTCCTCTTCTTGTACTCCTCCTCCTCGTCTCCTCTCCTCACCCTTTGCTCTCTCCCCTCCTCGATCATCATCTTCTCCTTCTCTCTGCTCCTCTCTCATCCCCTTTTCATCATCTCCACATCCCCTCTCCCTTTGGCCTCTCCTTCTCGTTTCCTCTCCTTTTGTACTCCTCCCCATTCTCCCTCCTGTCCCCTCCTTTTCTTGTACTCCTCCTCTCCTCTCTTCACCCTTTGTTCTCTCTCTTGATTTTCATCGTCTCCTCATCTTCTCTCCTCTCCTCTCCTCTCCTCTCCTCTCCTCTCCTCTCCTCTCCTCTCCTCTCCTCTCCTCTCCCTCCTTGGCTCACAAGGAGGAATAAAAAAAAGGGAACAGGATCCACCAACATTGAGCAAATGCTAAAGGGTTTAGTGGCTGCACGTATTAAAATAGAGTTTGTGTTATAATACACAAACTCTATTTCAACGGTGTCAGAAGTAGAATAATTTATTTCTATTTGGGGTTTTGGAGGTGTTTTGTGCAGTATTTTGCTGGAATCACTCATCCTCAGTTTCTAAAAAAAAAATAATAATAATAAAAAAAATTGGGTATGTGTGATATATATGTATGTATATGTGGTGTATTTATGTGTGATATGTGTATGTATATGTATATATACAGTACAGGTCAAAAGTTTGGACACACACCTTCTCATTCAATGCGTTTTTCTTTATTTTCATGACTATTTACATTGTAGATTCTCACTGAAGGCATCAAAACTATGAATGAACACATATGGAATTATGTACTTAGCAAAAAAGTGTGAAATAACTGAAAACATGTCTTGTATTTTAAGATTCCTCAAAGTAACCACCCTTTGCTTACTAGAATATAAGACATGTTTTCAGTTATTTCACACTTTTTTGTTAAGTACATAATTCCACATGTGTTCATTAATAGTTTTGATGAATCTACAATGTAAATAGTCATGAAAATAAAGGAAAAACATTGAATGAGAAGGCGTGTCCAAACTTTTGGCCTGTACTGTATATCTAGTATATATATGTATGTGTGATATATGTATATATGTGTGTGTGTGTGTGTGTGTGTGTGTGTGTGAGTGTGTGAGAGTATCTGTATGGGTATACATATATTTTATTTTATTTATTTTCTTTGGTTGTTTTTTTTTGTGGAGTGATAAGGGCGTTTGTCTAATTCCCTTGCATTTGTTTTTGTGATTATAAAATTGGACCAATAAAGGGTTTGTTAAAGTTCAAAGGTCTCCTCTCCTCTCCTCTCCTCTCTTCTCCTCTCTCCTCCTCTCCTCTCCTCAGGCTGCAGCTCGTAGTGAACCTGTAGCACAGAGAAGACACGTGGAGCGCAGCGATTTACAAAACTTCAACATCAAGGAGCTGAACGCCCTCTGTGTGTCTCTCAGACAGACCATCCAAGGTACTCACACACACTCTGACCTGACTTTGCCCTCAGTCTGACGCGTATCACACCTCAGAAGTGCTGCTTTTAGTTAAAAAACTGCATTTTCGTGTGTCCACATCAAGGTTATAATAGTTTTGGATTTTTCATTAGTTTTAGTTTTAATTTCGTTGTGAATTTTTGTTTTCAAATTCAGTTAGTTTTAGTTAGTTTTTAGAGTGAGTTTGCTAGTTTTAGTTTAGTTTTTAGTTTTTTTTAAATGCTTGGTTTTAGTTTAGTTTCTATTAGTTTTAGTTTTTTTGTAATGGGCTATGTGTTGGGTGCCAGATTCAAAGAGGTCATAATAAATTTTGCCTTTATTTCCTTTGGTTTATCATCTCAGCCCCAATAAGGTTATTAACTCTTACAGTTCTGGGTGTTTTGAATTTTGGTTTGAGTGTAGACATCCCAGTCTCAGTAAACATATTCACCATGTGTTGCATGTTCTAATAGAAACACTGAATTATGAATGAAAAAAGTTGACAAAAACGAAAACTAGGGACATTTTCACTATAATTTTAGTTAGTTTTAGTTAGTTTTGTAACCACAAAATACAGTTTCAGTTAGTTATCTTTTTTTTTTAAACTCTCGTTTTTATTTTTATTTCAGTTAACGAAAATGTTTTTTCAATTCTAGTTTTCATTATTTCGTTAGTTTTCGTTAACTATAATAACCTTGCTCTGAAGTGCTGCTTTTAGTTAAAAAAAACTGCATTTTTCGTGTGTCCACATCAGACCTGAGCTCAGACCTGGTGGGTCGGCTGCAGACCAGGGACCAGCTGAGGACGGAGCAGGACGCCATGCTGCTGGAGGTCCAGGACCTGACGTCACTGTGAACCTGCCGATCGCTCCCAGCTCAAGTCCACCTTGTGGAGCATTTGAACATTGTTGAATCAGACGGTGCAACAGTGTCCTCCACAAACATCTCAGTCAGGCCCTCCCACTGCCGGCCTGACCAGCCAATCACTGTGAAGAGTGTCACTCCCTTAAAGGACCAGGACATTCAGTTGCATAGTATTTTTTAACGTTATTGACTGTGTTTTTATATTTATAAGGGAAAAGGGAGTGTCCACCAGCAGTGGTTTAAAAAAACTCCCAGTGTGGTCTAGATGTCAGAGCCGTACGGTACGGTTAGCAACTGAAACTGAGCTGGACACAACAGCCAGACAGTGGATGGATGGATGGATGGTGGCCTTAAAGGCACACACTTAGGGAAATATGCTTCTTTGCCCTCTGATTAGAGGCTCAGCACCAGATTCATCTCCACTGTGTCCACAGCAGATTCAGGTCTAGGTCATGTTAACCCATTGAAGCCTGGAAAGCGGATACGTCGTTTTGTAGTATTTGTATAAGCTCTCAAATACTTTTTGAATTTCATTTCTATGTTACGGAAGCCCTGAACCGCAAGTGAAGACACTTTTTTTTTAGATGTTATCTTGTTATTTTGAGATAATATCTCGTTATTTCAAGATAATATCTCATTATTTCGAGATAATACACATATGTAAAAAAAAAAAAATAAGAATTAAAAAAAAAAAAAATCTTCCAAATTTTTTTTTTTCTTCAGATATTATCTCATTATTTCGAGATAATATCTCGTAATTACGAGATAATATCTCGTTATTTCGAGATAACACACCTATGTAAAAAAAAAAAAAAAAAAAGAATAAAAAAAAAAAAAAAATCTTCCAAAATTTTTTTACATAGGTGTGTTATCTCGAAATAACGAGATATTATCTCATAATTACGAGATATTATCTCGAAATAATGAGATAATATCTGAAGAAAAAAAAATTTTGGAAGATTTTTTTTTTTTTTAATTCTTTTTCTTTTTTTTACATATGTGTATTATCCCGAAATAATGAGATAATATCTGAAGAAAAAAAAATTTTGGAAGATTTTTTTTTTTTTTTATTCTTTTTTTTTTTTTTACATATGTGTATTATCCTGAAATAATGAGATAATATCTGAAGAAAAAAAAATTTTGGAAGATTTTTTTTTTTTTTAATTCTTCTTTTTTTTTACATATGTGTATTATCTCGAAATAATGAGATATTATCTTGAAATAACAAGATATTATGTCGAAATAACAAGATAACATCTCAAAAAAAAAATTCTTCACTTGCGGTTCAGGGCTTCAGGGCTAAAAAATCTATTATTTAGTAGAAGCGTTGACACTTCTGTTGAATTTCCAGAAAAACTTCAGGTGTTAGGGGCTTATTTTAAAATCGGCCAGAGGTTTTACAGGCGTTTTAGGCGTCAATGGGTTAAACCCAGTTTAGCAGCAAAACTAAACTAAAGGGGAAAAAAAACCTTAAAGTATGTAGTTATTAACACACTCCTGAAAGCCGCTCCACACGCAAAAAAATGGGAAGATTGTTTGAACTAAGTCAAATCGCACAGTTGTACAATGTTCAATTTAATTTTCTTTTTGTGCATCTGGTTAGTAATGGAGCCTTTCAAGCAGTCCTGATGAGGTGATGATGGGTTTAGGGTTGGATCGTAATGTTTTTGTTTACAGCGCTACTCGGTTTCTTTTTCACTGCTACTATTAGTCAACTTATTGTTGTGACCTCTGATGTGATGCATCATTCACTATAAGATGTGGACCAGAAATATGGAGAACAATTCTTCAGACAGATACTCATTTCATGGGTCAAATGCTCATTAGTGACACCTCTGAAAGGTTGGGGTTTGTAAAAAAAGAAAAGGAACAGATTGGTTTACATATCTGCTTGTTTTCACACAAACCTGGTGTGTTTTTCTACCCGGCAACACAAAACCCAGCTGAGGTGTTTGATGAGTAATTTGCCCTTGTTCTAGTGTAATTTAAGGCACAGATAAAAATGATCAGACCAATCAATGACTGTGGACACTTATCGATAACACTGATATTATCTCATCTGAGCAACATGGTCTCACAGAAATCCGTGAAATAGCCACGGATTTCGCTTAACTCAAAATCCGTGGAATAGCCACGGAATCGCTCAAATTTCCGTGAAACTGACACGGATTTTGCTACAATGCAAGTTAATGACAGTCATATCCCGTGGCTATTCCAACATACAAAGTGATTATGTACATTCACTGAGTGAAGATTTAGAAAATAAAACATATATTTCTCACTAGAAATGTGATCAAAATCCATTTTTATGCAGAAACTAAGTCAAAATATTGATTTTTTCACTAAAAATGAGAGAACTGTCCGCCATGTTTTTTGTTCTGACCGCCGGGACCTTAAAAGCCACGTGACTTGGAACAAACCAATAGGAACAAATATCCATGGAATAGCCACGGGATATGACTGTCATTAACTTGCATTGTAGCGAAATCCGTGTCAGTTTCATGGAAATTTGAGCGATTCCGTGGCTATTCCACGGATTTCTGTGAGACCAGGTTGCATCTGAGGGTTTGATGACAAAGCCATATATAACATATGGACCCAAACATCTGAATGTTCAGTCAAATGAGTCATCCAGTGTTGACAAAAGTTAGCTTCATTTTCCAGATCCCTCCCTCCCTCTCTCTAATGTTGTCTTCACACCAAACACAGTTATTTTTGGCCCCGCGCATTAACATACAGTACAGGCCAAGAGTTTGGACACACCTTCTCATTCAATGTTTTTCCTTTATTTTCATGACTATTGACATTGTAGATTCATCAAAACTATTAATGAACACATATGGAATTATGTACTTAACAAAAAAGTGTGAAATAACTGAAAACATGTCTTATATTCTAGTAAGCAAAGGGTGGCTACTTTGAGGAATCTAAAATACAAGACATGTTTTCAGTTATTTCACACTTTTTTTGTCAAGTACATAATTCCATATGTGTTCATTCATAGTTTTGATGCCTTCAGTGAGAATCTACAACGTAAATAGTCATGAAAATAAAGAAAAACGCATTGAATGAGAAGGTGTGTGTCCAAACTTTTGGCCTGTACTGTATTTAGTCCACGTAAAGACTTTCAGATAATTCAACTAGCACAAACGATTTGTGATACTGTGTCGTGAAAGCCTGAAATCCATTCGGAAAATAAGAATCTTAAAAGTGTATTGCTTGTCGTCTTGCAGACAGACCTGACAAAGCATGAATTCAGACTTTTTACACACCTGCATCATGTTGAAGTTATTTCGGTATACTTTTGATCGGATTATTGCCAAAAAAAATCTCAGAGTAAAACAGTTTATTTTGATTACATACAGCTGTAATAGCAGCAGTCATCCAGACACAGGTGGTGATAATCACTGAGCTGTGTGCATGTCCAGATGATGTTATAAGCCCAGACATGACAGTGTTTGCTTTTCCAAAATATCCGGGACTTTACAACAGTTACAAAGCAGCAGTCGTGGTTGCTGACGAAAATGAATGAATGAATGCTTTATTTTGGTTACAAAAAACAACAAAAAACAACAACAAAAACAAAGACAACAAAATAAAATCATGTTTTTTACAAGAATCCATCAGACAGCAACCGAAAAAGGAATAGGCTGAAGCCCCACTAAAGGCTTATTTTTGCCTCTCCTGTACTATCTACATGCATATACATTACATTATATACATTACATTGACTGAGTAATTCACATTTTTACAAAACACATGATACCTTAAACTGAAAAATCAAATTCAATCAAATTTCATTGTAACCCTTGATAATTTTAGATTTTTAAGTATTCTTGAAAACTAACATAGAATTACACATCTTTATTTCATCATTTAGTCCATTAATCCATAATTTTACACCCAAAACTGACACACATCTGTATTTGAGATTAGTTCTGAGTTTCAAACATTAGCAATCCCCTTAAGTTATAAATCCCCTGCCTTAATTTAAACATTTTTTGAATACAAACAGGAATTGACATGTTTACCACTCGAAACATAATTTCTAATGTTTTTGAATTTACAATGTCCTGAAATTTATAAACTTATAAAAAGCTGATTAATAAATGTTGTTGGAACACAATCAAACAATCACATGAGCAAAGAAGTACAAATAGATGAAAAAAATTTTGTTTTTGGTGTTAATATTTTAGTTTACCTTTGCTGTTTTTGACCAATAGTCGTGCTATTGAGCAGTGTTTTAATCCCTTGTTGCATTATAAATCATGATGTCAACATGTATTCAAATAGTGGACAATATTTAACCTTTAAAATACAGCAGAGCATAAATATCACAGCACAGATTGTGATCTGTAAAGTGGAGGTTATCTTTTATCAACGCTGGAACGATGATTTAAAACATTGTGTTATGCATCTTTTTTAAAGGCTTAAAACTGCAATCTAAAAAGGGACTCGTGTTAAGAAGCTGCTAATTCTGCCAACCGAACAATCTTTGTTTTTTTTTTGTACATATGTTTGATCTTTTTTTATTATTCATGTGTATCTTTGTGTAGGTGTTTTTGGTAAACAACTAAATGTGATCATGTTGAACAAATTAAGCACATTTATATTTTCTTCACCAAAGTGCTTTTCTTTTATACGTACGGGGAGATATTTTAATCTTTTTATTCAATCAGTTTGTTTTGTGACAGTCTTGGCACAAGTTTTTGATATTTGTCATTGAACAAACAAAACGAATGTTTACCTGTTATCTTTAGAAATTCACTACACTACACCACTCTGCTGCTCTGTCCTTTATCAAGTAACTCCACTTTACCGTTTTATTCTTTGTTTAGTGAGTCACTTCCTGTATATTTCACATTAAAAGCCTTCCAACAGCTCATTCCCGGGAAGCTATTAGTGTAAAACTTCTTCAGGACAGGTCGAGTTACTAACTTAATGAATAAATAATTGCAAAGTAGAAGCCTTTTGAAAAAATTTAATTTGTTGAATTAACTATGTGAACTATTATAGTAGTTAAATCAGAGCAGCCTGGTCTCCTAACAACCACATTTCCACACAACAAAACTGCATTGTCAGTGATATTTTAATGATGTTTTCATTTATTCTCTGTAATGTCTTTTATCCCGAGCCTGAGGTCACTTTTACATTAGCCTCATAGCATAATTGCCTAAGTCATCTTTTGGCCAAATTGTGATATCTGCCTAAGGTAGTTCATGTTTCTTCAACTTTCTAGACAAATGTACTTTCAGTCAATCAAAGGGATTAGGAGAAGTGTGTTTTTACTTTTATTCACATTTCTGCAACAAGGTATGATGAAGTGATGTAAACGCTAGCAAAACACTTTTAAAGAGAGACTTGTAAAGAGATTTGTTTTGACTAGAAATAAGACATTTTGACAATATATAAGATAAGTATTCTTGTTTAGGTTTTGAGTTTTTGCAGTGAGCCTGTTCATATTTTCGGAATAGCGTTCAGTGAGCAGAAGTACTCTGTGTTCGTTCCAAAAAAAGACCAGAGTGATGTATGTATCGTTTTTTTCTTGTTTTCCGAAACGCTCAAATATGACTTAGGCAAATATGCTATGAAGCTAACGATATAAAGTCTGGTGGACTAGCGATACAGTGGTGACGTTGCAACATTGTTGCATTTTTCATTTGGTTTGGTTTGCTTCCACACTGTGCTTTATCAGGCGCACCAAGCATTGTCAACAAATGTCCCACTGTTGACACTGTCCTTCATCTTTTGGACAGAATATATTTCCATTCTTATCCCCAGAGCTTCCACTTTTTCGAAGCAAGTTGCAGACTTTAATGTATTGTTTTCAGAGGTTTTTCCCTTTTTTTTGCAGCATTGATCCACTGTCCAATTGGATCACTTAGGCACCATTCTGTGCTTTGTTGTTTTTGTGTTCGTGTTTGTGATCTTCGGACAGTATGACCATATAACAGCCTTTGCTTCGTCATTGGACCACGTCTGTCTAAGAGGAATTTTTTTTAAGTACGTTACGTGACAAATGTACTCTGTTAAACATATACCATTAGCTTTTCCTAAACCTTACCAAGTACTTTTGTTTAAAGTCCCATCATTTACCACTTGTTTAAAACTGTGACTGTAATCCGGGAGAAAACGTGTTTAAACATAACGTAATTGAGAATGCATTTGTGTTGTATGCAAATATCATTATTAGGAGACAAGTTGGGTTTTACCAGGCATTTATTAGAAACTGGTTATCATTTGATTATCAGCTTTAATTGTGAAAGTACCACACATGTTTAGCATTGGCTCAAATCTATGTGAGTGACATAACAATACACTCATCTTTAGTGGTTTAGAGACAGAACTCAACTAATCTGATTGCTTTTTATAATTTAACCATGACCTCAGTCCTAAACTAACCTCAAAATGAACTCCTTTGTTATTAATTAAATAGTGCCTCTGCAACCACATAATTAACATCATATTGAGGTAGAAGAAAAGGATTCTGTTAAATTTGTGTTATTTACAAAATAATGTAAAGAAATGTTTATCAGAGAAACATGAATCATTAAGACGAATTGAGTTATTGCATTGTATTAATCTGTGTATTGAAAAACTGTTGGTTAACTTGATTGCACACTCCAATACTGTGTTTGTTTGGTGGTGGTTCAACCGTTTTGTTTACATTTGATGACAGACTGTTTCTTAAAATGAATAAAGTATTGGTCCATTTCAAAGGAAGATATTGTACGGATACATTGTATCAGCAAACTGATTACTTTTATTTTTTTTTAATTTAAGTACAATATTTTGAATGCAGAAATTTAAATATATACACTACTGGTCAAAAGTTTTAGAACACACCAACTTTTCCAGAATTTAATTGAAAATTATGCAGTTTAATGTCTCAGTGTACTCTGAAATTAATGCACATTTGCAACATTTAAAATTCTTTATTAAGCATGATAGTGTTTTGAAAGTAAAAAAAAGATTCAAAATCACATTTTATGTTGGACTAAAGGACTAAAAAAAGAATCAAAATGACACAAAATGACAAAAAAAGACACCAAAAGACACAAAATGACTAAAAAAAGACACAAAATGACCCAAAAAAACCCCCACAAAATGACTTACAAAGACATGAAAAGAATTCAAAAATGGACAAAATAGCCCAAGACTCCATAGAGTTAAGTTGTTAATCCACTTCTTGTTCCCTGAAAAAGGCCTTCTTGTATAATTCTGAAATGTACATTATTTTTCAGTTTTGGTTAAGCTTACCTTTTTTTATTTACCTCTGGCAGTTCACCACTTACCTTTGTACCCTTTCAAGCTGTTCATTTGACTTGAACTGCTTGAATTTCAATAAAAAACTGGAAAAATTGGGGTGTTCTAAAACTTTTGACCAGTAGTGTATTTCTAGTTCATTAGTGTTTATACTGCTTAAGGCAGTTTAGATTGAAGACTTTTACAACTGTTTTAATGCCACACGGGATGAAATCTAAGACCAAGGTAACCAAAGCTGAAAAAGAAAGAAAATATGAACTAATATTAATTGCTTAGACTCTGGGACAATTTTGTGTTTACTGTAAAATAAAACATGATTTGCAGTGTAGGTGAGGATGTGACGTTGGAATTATTCTGAGATTTTTCAATGTAAAGTCAGAAAAAAAGGATTAATAGATTTCTATTTTGCATGTTTAGCATTTTTAAGACTTTGATTTAGGACATTTTAATACCAATTAAAGGCTTATTTTAAGAATAATAGATTGATTGCCTCATAAGACTTTTTGGTAACACTTTCTATGAAGACTACATCTATAGTGCATTATGAGCGCATTCATAATGAATTATAATACTCATTATAATCAATCATAATGCATTATGACTGCATTCATAAACACATATAAAGCTTCATGATGCACTATATCAACAGTTATAAATATAGCTTATAATGACTTATAAATCCAAGTGTCTTATGAGTGCTCTTGACTGGTTATAAACTACAGGCTGACTGATGAGGCTTATAATACATTACAACTACTCATACCCCTCTATACACACACCTCAACAATCAATTGTTATAAGGACTCATAGGATGCCATAAGTATAAATAAATGATCAATGTATGCTTTAAGTAAAGTGAGGTTCATATAGACGCATCTATAATGCAGTATAGCTAATCATGATGTTTCATGATTCATCATTAGCATTATAATTCACTATGAATGCGCTCATAATGCACTATAGATGTAGTCTTCATAGAAAGTGTTACCGACTTTTTAAATATTACATGGATTATTTTCTGCTCCTCAGGATAAGGATAAGGATTCAAACAAGTCTGTCCAACACTTTGTTCCAGAGCAACATTTCATCTCAACAGCTAATGGTTGGTATTTATTTTGTGGATGATTTAGAAACATTTTTGTTTGGCTGTCAGGCTTTCCAAATATTAAATGTAAAAGGTACTAAAACTTACAGAGGGCGTAGATGATTGAAAGAGACAAACCTTTCTGTTTCCATAGTACAATGACCTGTTCTTAAAATGCACCCTCTGGCTGGACATGATACATTTATTGCTGGCTCTGTGAGTAGCTAATTAATTTATATGTTCTGTTTTGTCATGATTTTTTAATTAATTTCATTTCTGCTTATCCAGCTTACCTGTTTACTCCAGCTCAGAGGGAAATATACATGACAGCTTTTTATCCTTAAGTTACTTACTTCACTTTTCACAGTTAACTTTATACATAAAGTATTTACTGTTCAATTTATATATTTATATATATTATATATATATTTTATAGAATTTTTGATCATTTTTATAGTCACCTCTGTGTCTGAAGTTAGCCAGTCAGCTAGCCTAGCTGGCTACTAAAACGAATAAAAGCACCATCAGTTTCGTGGGCAGTGTGAGTTTAGCTCTGCTGAGTTTAGCTCTTTCCCTCTTTGCTTTTCATCAGTTTTTATTTCTCTTCCATGAACTTTCACTCCATTCCAGCTAATGCTGAGTCAGAGCGACTTAACTAAGCTGTGAAAATCAGGCTAACGTTGCTGCTAAACCAACAAGCTAGCGTTGCTAATGGTTATCAACAACCCCGTTTACACTTTGTTTTAAAATGCGTCTTGAGGAATCGGATCACAAGTAAACAGGGACCAAGACGCATTGTGATTGGATCACTTAAAACCACTTATCGAAGTGGTCTAGGACACATTTGACCGAACCTGCTATCTACCGAAACAACATGCAACATTTATGTATTTAACAGGTATATAAACACTCTCTTAATCCGATTCAGGGTTTTTTTCCCTAAAGTAATCTGGTGGACTACCAGTCACCACTAGCCTGGCTAACGCCAGACTATATCACAAATGAGATCTAGTCTGGACACAAGCAATTCATTTTTCCTTAGAGGAGGCGTGGTTTACGATCCTCCAGAGCCGTTTATTGGGCGCTACGAATGTCTATCAAAAGCATCTCTACATAGCTCTTAGCCAATCGTATCAGTTTTACCAGATGACAGAAATTGATGTTTACATAGCCAGACTAGCCCATCTCTACCTTGAGACTAAAATGCTCAATTCTGCTTCTGCAACGTTTTTCTGCAGCATGTTCTGGCTCTGGCTGCTCACAGTCTACCAGCAGTGTTGGTGTGTGTGTGTGTGTGTGTGTGAGAGAGAGAGAGAGAGAGAGAGTGTTGCTTTCTGCTTTGCTTCTCCAGTTCTCACTTTCTGCAAGATTATTTATTTTCACGCTTTATTCCCCCTCATGTCATTCAGCCACACACATCCACTGATTTTATGGGCAATAGACAAGCTGCTGCGGGTCTCTCTGCGGCTCCGCTGTCCCCCGGCTCGTAGCCAGATCACCGGTGTTTCAGCAGTGAGCGGTAGCGGGGCTAATTGGTAGATTAGGCTTTGGCCAAATCCTGTCGGAAGCTAGGCTAAAACATCCTTTTTCGTGGTGAAACAGGAGTGTAAAGTCAAACGTTGTTCTTCTTTTAAAATAAACTTTAGCTCTAAACTATTTAAAACGCCGTCTACAGCTAGATCGAAAGAGAGTTTCGCGTCTGCTGCAGCCATGTTGGATCTATAAGGAAATTACAAGCTTCCATCTGTCGAGTAGTATGCGTCATCGTCTCACCGTCCCTCCCCGTTCTGTGATTGGATCCCTAAAACAGGGCTAAGAAACGGCCGTAGTTTCCAGACCCTTTCGCAGATCGAAATGAAATCGAGCGTGCAAGGCAGTATGGGTATACCCAGGCTAAGTCACCACCATAGTCTCAGTGGAATTATTCTGCCACATAGACTATGTACTAAACTAACTAGGGAACATACTATCCGTAACAGTCTGGTGGTTTCACAACCTGGGGAGGTTGTTGGAAGTTGTACGTGTTGGGGTTGGTCGTGGCAACTTGAGTTGTGACTGGAGTGGAATTCACATCTGCAGCAGGTAAATTTAACCCTCCATCACCCACTATACACCCCTCCCCCTTGTCCTGGGGAGCCTCTGGAGTGGTGTGAAGGGGTCTGAGGTGGCAATGCTCCAACTTATTATCCAGGTATACACCTAGATACTTATAACTTGGCACCACCTGCATGTCCACCCCACAGGTATTCACTGGCTGAAGGGGGGCTTGAACCTGCGGAAATCTCTGATCATTTCCTTAGTCTTTGAGGTGTTCAGTAGGAGATAGTTCTTGTGACTCCAGTCACTGAAGGCTTTTATCAGATCCCTATATTCAGATTCCTGTCCATTCCTGATACACGCCAACATTGCAGTGTTGTCCGAGTACTTCTGAATGTGGCAGGACTCAGAGTTGTATCTATTTGAAGTCCGCTGTGTACAGTGTGAACAGGAATGGAGCCAGAACAGTTGAGGTCAGCAATGACCTCGTTGACCACATGGGAGCGACATACTACAGGAAAATGTTCCAGCTTTTACAGTTATGCATGTTACAAGTTAGTATGCACTCTGCCGCATCTGGAACATTTGTGTCCAGTACTGTAAACACCCCTGTTTTGCCCTGGCTCCTTTGTTTTGCCCACATCCATTTTTTTTTCTCTCTCCATGCTGCGCTGGTTGTTTGTATGTTACTTCAGCCACTTGTGAACAGGTTGCATCACTCCTTGCTGACTAATGTGCACTTTCACTTGCTCAGATTGCTTCACAAGCTCTACCGCTTTGTTCAACATCAAGTCTGGCATTAGTTGTAGCTTTTCAGACAGTTCTTTATCTGATATTCCTATGACTAACCTGTCACGGATACTTTCATCCATAACATCGGAAAATGCGCAAGTATCAGCCAGCTCATACAGGCTTCGAATGTACTCCTCAGAGGTTTCTCTGGGCTTCTGAGTGCGCTGATGGAATCGAGCCCCCTGGTGAATCGTATTCAACTACAGTGCGAAATAGCTGTCTAGTTTCACCACCATGGTCTTGTAATCATTTTCATCTTTCTCGTCCTCCCCCGAAAATGTGAACATTTTGAAAACTTGCTCTGCTTCCTTCCCCAGTGACTAGATCAGTGTGTAGACTTGTACCTCTCCTGTTTCAACATGGTCTCACAGAAATCCGTGAAATAGCCACGGATTTCGCTTAACTCAAAATCAGTGGAATAGCCACGGAATCGCTCAAATTTCCGTGAAACTGACACGGATTTCGCTACAATGCAAGTTAATGCCAGTCATATCCCGTGGCTATTCCAACATACAAAGTGATTATGTACATTCACTGAGTGAATATTTAGAAAATAAAACATATATTTCTCGCTAGAAATGTGATCAAAATCCATTTTTATGCAGAAACAAAGTCAAAATATTGATTTTTTCACTAAAAATGAGAGAACTGTCCGCCATGTTTTTTGTTCTGACCGCCGGAACCTTGAAAGTCACGTGACTTGGAACAAACCAATAGGAAAAAATATCAATGGGATGGCCACGGGATATGATTGTCTTTAACTTGCATTGTAGCAAAATCTGTGTCAGTTTCACGGAAATTTGAGCGATTCCGTGGCTATTCCGCGGATTTTGAGTTAAGCGAAATCCGTGGCTATTTCACGGATTTCTGTGAGACCAGGTTCCCTGTTTACTTGTTTAGTTTCATTCCTATCCTGAAGCGATGAAACCGCTGATGCTACTCTGGCCGTTGTTCTGGGCGGGAAAAGTCAAAGTTTTCAGGAGGTGGAACCTTGGCCCTCTTCTGACACCATGTAGTGTTAAGTAGAAATATATGCAGAGGCAATCATACCTTTAACCTAGCTTTATTTAAGCTAATAAACAAAAGTTAAGCTAATGCTAATAAACACAGTTTTCTGGCCGACTGGACTTGTTTACAGTACAAAACTAGGAAGAGAGTTCCGGTCAGGTAAGCGCGGGCTAACACCGCATCAAATGACGTCACAACCAAAGAGCAGTACAATAAAATAGTACCATTACAGTAATAAATGTGCGCGGGGCAATGGATGGTCAGCTGTTATTTGCAAAACATCCAGCTCAGCTCAACAGGTGACAAGAGAGGTAGACACTCTCTTTCTCTCACACACACACACACACACACACACACAAAGGTGAAGCGAGGAAGACGAATTGGATGACACACAGTGAGGGACAGAGGGAGGGACTGGATTACCATAGAAACTGCTCAGACTGTTCAGAGAAGCAGCAGAAAAAGGTGAAAGCAGAAGTGGTCCAACTGTCAAGGTCACTGATCAGCCAAACTGTTCAGCTCTGATCACTGCTCACTGCTCATGATTTCTTTTTGCTTTTTAAAGAACCAAGAATAGTTTTTTTTTATAGCTGCTGACGTACAGCAGCACTGCATTCAAAGCCTTTTGGATGTTTTTGTATTTTCTTGTGATTATTCTGAACGGCGACAGAACAGGAGCCATATGGAGTTAAAGTCATCGTTGGCACAGGTAAGCTCTTTGTCTAACAGCAGATTGCAGTGATGCAGGTATTTATGAGTCTGATGCAGTTCCCTTTACACAAACACTAAACTCCTAATGCATCTCTCAAGACTTCACAGGGGTTATTTTTAGTCCAAATTGTTTGCATAAAGCAGTAAAACGTTTTTTTTTTAAGATTTGTAAGTAACTTTAATTACATTAAAAACTTTCTCTGGAACATTTCTTAATTAGATTAAATATGAATTCTGAGGCAGATCATACATCGGGCTGCAGTGGGTTTTCTCGGAAGCTATTAGCTGCTCCTGGAAAACAACCTCTCTTGATTTGGCTTCCAGGAAGAAGAAAAAGTGCACTCCTAGTTATATGTTTTTTAGGAAAACAGTAACTGTGACATTGATTTTGTGATTTTGTTAAAACTTTTGTTTGTATTTCCTCAAAATGTCTTCCATTTTGCAGTTAACAGGCCTTAAAAGTCACAGAAATGTCTTAAACCTGAATTTGAGACTTCATTTTAACAACACGGTTCTATCTTATTTGTTATATTTTCCTTTTTGTCGCCTCCTGTGCATTTCCTGAGCAGCAGCAGTGTTTGATCACCTGTAAGTTCTTCTCATGCTAATATTGGACCTAAAAGGGTGAATTTGGGACAGCAGGTGAAATGGGGCAAATAAGGTTTTAGATCTTTGGCTTTTTTAATATTAACCGCCAACAGTCAAACTGCATAGTTGCTACAAATGTCCTTTACATGAAACAATAATCTGGATCAGCCTAAGAGAATAAGAAATTTTTTTTTTTGAAAATCACTGAATTACTGCAGCAAACTTGTAGGATGTTCTATTGTTCCAGCTGTTTGACTTATAATATTTTCACAATACACCTTTATGGGAAATGTCTTTGAGTGACTCCATAATATAACTATGACAGAATTAGGTATCACAAGGATATTCCACATTTAGTTTAATGATTTGAGAACTCAAAAGATAAATGGATTTAACAATTTAAAGAACAAATATTAAATACTTTTCTTCCGTCATGCTTTTATAACCATCAGTGTCCCCATTTTACCTGAACATGCCATCAAACTGGGAGGGGTTCTTGTTGTGTTTGAAGGTCCAAGTATTGAAATATTTTACTTGGCAACATCTTTTCTATATAGGAATATAGCAGAGATTTTAAAAAAACTGTCAAAGAACAATGAGGTGGTCTTCATTTCACCCTATACTTCTAAACTTCACTCTTTCGGCCTTTTAACTGACTGATCCCATCATACTGAACTACAGAGAGAAACTCAAAGTCTAAAACAAAAAAATAATCTTCAATAATGTAAATGTGATTTGTAGTGAATTTGTTCTTACTGTTTTAGGCAACTAATTGTTTCGATTTCATTTCTGTGTGGTGTGAAAACCTGCGGACTGGCAGACTCTTGAAACAAGTTTGAGTATAATCCATCAAGTCTGCATTCATTTTTGTTAACCAGTGCATTAAGTTAGAAATGAATGGAAGCCAATGGTGGCCTGTAATAGAAGAAATAATGTATCAACATTTCTTAAACACTGTACCATTGTTTGATAATTGGTTGGGAATAATCACTTACTATATTATTTTCTAATTGTCAATTTGTTGTGAGTTAATGGGCTGAAATGTGCAAAACTTTTATTGGTTTCCATTGATTTTTCTAAAGGATAAAAAATCTATTAGCAGTGTCATGAAATGTTCCACACAGTGAGGCTTGATTTCAAGATTTTTTAAATGAGAATGGCACCGGGGGGGGGCCAAGAATCAGTCAGGAAGGGCCCCTGGGAAAGCAGAAAATTATAAATAGAGTTGAAAATTGGTTTAGAAGACATCGGGCACAATTTTCAGGCTCTTGTGAAAAGTGGCTCAGGACAAGAATTGTCCCTGGTATTCTTGACAAGTGGTATAGGGGGCATCTATATATTTTGCGGGAGGGCCCCTTTATATACGCCCCTGCAGTGAAAAAAATCAAGCCATTGCATATTCATGTTTGTCAAAATAACATTGACTTTTTAATCTGCATTATCATATGATAATGTAAAACTGATAAAAACCAATGGAGACTACACAGTTTAAACTATTTTCAAGAGTCTGCTACACATCTCAAAAATCTCAAGATGTGTATCATGCATTCCAAAATAGTCAGCACTTGTAGTTTAAGACCCATGTCATTTAAAAGGGGACACAACCTCATGCAAATGATTCTCTGAATGGTTTACTAACAGGTTATTCCATTAAACCATAACAGTTAACGCAGCAGAAAACACGTCTAAAATGTCATACTTTATAAGTGTTTTAGCTCTTAATAATAGTCTTTAAACTAATAATCTTTAAACTTCCGCACATTCTGTTGTTGGGATTACCACACCCACAAATAAAATCATCCCATTGTCAAAAATTGTGGAATGTCTTAACATATGCTGCACGTAAAACTATACTGCTGAACTGGATTTCAAATAAGCCACCTACAGTTTTAGATTGGCATAAGGTAATATTTGACCTTAAACAAAAATGTTGTATATGTGAAAAAAGTTGTGAAACATAATTACTAATAAAGATATATTTAAAAAAAAAAAAAAAACTTCCGCACATTGATGAGAATGCCTCAGGTTGCAAGATCATATTAAGGTTAAAGGTCATGGGCCTTTTACGTCTTATTTGTGTTGTACTGTTAATATGTCATGTTACTGGTTGACACATTACCCTTATTTAGTTGAACTTCGAAGTGAAGTGGTGGTATAACCTGGGGATGACTCACTTAACACTTACACAAACACACACACAGTTGCACCTGCCTGTGTGCTGATCCTAATATGCAGGTTTAGAGCTGATGGTGAGGCTTTCAGCTCAAGCATCGCTTGAGTGAATCCTGGTTAGTTGTGTTGACTTTAATGATGCTGTCGCACATCTAATGCAAACGACTTAAAATATTAAAATAAGACAGTGAAAAAAGCAGTGATGAGTTGTAGTATATAGTGACAGCAAGACCAATGTACAGACGGGTGCATGGAGACACCTAGGGGAAGTGTGGTTACTTATTGCTGAGTTAATGGGGTGAGAAGAGACTGAATCAGCAGCATACCCTTGTAAACAGGAAGGCAAACAAGCACTAAGAATCAGCAGCATACAACAGGAGGTCAAACAGATTGTGTAAAGGCCCTAGTAAAAGGGGAGGGGTTGTGGGGTCTTTCCATCACTCCCCTTTAATATGAGCCAAGAAAACAAATGTTTTTTCAGGGGGCCAAAGGTTATAAATACTAACCTCAGCATGCTTACAAACACACAGGTTGACATGCAAATGATTATGAGGTTATATCTTTTTTGCTATCTTGGTCTGGCATGCATACAACAATAGCTACATAGCACTACACACAAAGTAAAGCTGAAGCTGACAATTTAAATGACGTTCAAACCCATATTGTAAACAATTAGATTTACATGTTTTTTTTTCTATTTTGGTATTTTTTCTATGTGGTATTAAAACAAAATCCACAGAGAAGTGCACACAGCCTGTTTCCAAAACTGTGCATTTAAATGAGACGTCTGGACCTTGGTATGGTTGTTATGTCACATCTGCACTATATATAAGTAGAAGTGCTGCTACAGTATCAACGCAGTCATTCCCCGGCTACAATGATGGTGCAGAGATGCCAAAGCACAGTTGTGAAAGACCCGGAGAGAGTAAAGAAAAGAAAAAGTAAACAGCTTTTTCAAGAGGGGGGTTTAAAGAGAACAAAGCAGACAGAGGATGAATACAGGAATATTTGGACAGACCATCTGAGAAAAATATGTTTAAAAGATGTAAACTGGACATACTTATACTCACATGGGCTTTGAGATTGGAGCATCTCAAACAAAAAACAGACAGTATAGAAAGCTTAAAGTCTGAGCATCCATTCAAGTAACTGAGAGGTTCTTAAAAATTACAAGTAAGTTAGTTCAGGCTTTATTATTTGAAGAAGAAGAAGTGTCATTGAGATCAACATCTTTTTTTTTTTTACAAAAAAGACCTGACAAATTACAAAATAGAAAGGAATGAGTATCTTCAAGTGTGTTTGTCCGAAGTTAATTTGTGAATTAATATGCAGTATATCAGAAATCAGGCTTTTCTGGCTCACAGCTGGTATGATAATGTTTTGTGTGATCATTTAAAAATCTACTCTAATCTAGAGGAAGCTTTTAATTAATAAGGGATGGCTAGATGTTGTTGTTGTTGTTGTTCTCATGATGGTATCATCTGCAAAAAAATGGACATTGGAGTTCTCAGTTGAAAAATAAATATTATTAATATATAGCAGTGGGGACTAGTATTGCTCCTCAACCAACCATTTATGGACTTGATTAGGAACCACTGGTAAAAACTACTCTACCAGAATGAGTCATATTGAACTAGCTGTAAGCAGATTCACCAAAACCAATAGAAATCAAGGGATGATATGGTTAGTTGGTGCATAGTACAAGGAAGATACTACTGATTGCACTGTCAAGGTGAGACATGAAATGTGACTAATGTGTCTCTTTTTTTTCTAGATAAACAATCACTCCTGGATCTGACCATCTGAAGTCATCAGAAAATACACTGTACGGGATAATACAGAACAACCATTAAACGCTACAGAGCACAAGGATGACAGAGGAGAAGCTTGACGGAACCTCAAACATACAAGCCACAGTCTTTTTGAACTTCTCCCTCACATGAAAATCACTTAATCCCTCACAATGTCATCCAGACGTGGCGTTCCTCCAAACATCACTGTCTCGGTACTCTATGAACTTGTCAGCTCCTCCTCGCCCTATCCCGCCACCACCACTCCACCTCAATCTTGCAGTATAGACGAGTCCTACAAGTACATCTTCCTTCCCATCTGTTACTCTTTCACTTTCCTCTTCAGCATCTCCCTAAACTCTGTCATCCTCTACCGTTCCTTTCGCCGGACCAAGCGCTGGAACGCTTCGTTGATCTACATGGTGAACCTGGCCTCTACAGACTTCATGTATGGCCTGTCACTGCCATTCCTTGTGGCTAGTTACATCATGCGGGACCGTTGGGTATTTGGGGACTTCATGTGCCGCCTGGTCCGTTTTCTCTTCTACTTTAACCTCTACTGCTCCATCTTCTTCCTCACTTGTATCTCTGTCCACAGGTACCTCGGTATCTGCCACCCAATGAAAGTCATCACACTAGAGACGAAGAAGGCTGTCAAGTGCACTTGTGTCCTGGTTTGGATTGTAGTGTTTGCTTTGACCTGCCCTATCTTCCGGTTTGCTCAGACTGGTCATGTTACGAGATTGGGAGGGCCTGGCGGCAATGCAAGCAGTATTGACAACCCAAGCCATGAGATATCATTGATAAATGGTAATGCCAGCTATGCTAACATGGGAGGTGTGATTGAGGAGTACCAGAACTGTTGGGACGATGCCATAGATAAGGAGTTTCCTGATTACGTACCCTATGGCATCATACTCCATTTGCTGGGCTTTTTTGGGCCTTTCACCATAATTGCTTGGTGTTACTCTCACGTTGTTCTGACCATATTTAGGACTTTGCATTCTCAGCCCTCATCCCGCAGGGGTCAGAGAGAGGGACAACATGAAGGAATAGAGAGAAGAGAGAGGAGTAGTCCTTCAATACTTGCAAGCGGAAGAAGAGGAAACAATGGACTGTCAAGGACGCTCAGAAGAAATGAAGGGGTTTCCATTTTCCTTGGTGCCCACTCCCCTTATGCCAATCGCAGACGTAAATCTATCAAGACCATCATCACCATCACCCTACTCTTTGCTCTGTGTTTCTTCCCCTTTCATGTTACTAGAACCATCTTCCTCCTGCTGAAAGTGACCAAAGGAGTCCCCTGTCACACTATGACCATGGTCTCTATGTGCTATAAGATCACAAGGCCTTTGGCATCGTTCAACGCATGGCTCAACGCGCTCCTTTACTTCCTGACTAAAGACAAGGGGGGAGCTCACTGCTGCCAGGCAGTTAACACTACCACCCAACAGCATGGTGGGCTTCTATTGCCACTGAGGATGATGGGAAAAGGAGAGGATGCAGAGGACAGAGGGCTCGAAGACAGAATTGAAAATCAGGAGAATAAAGCATTTCACAACAGTCCATCATACATGAATAGAGCAAAAGTCAGATATATAGTTGAATGAATGTTTTCATACAGAATGAATGAAATAACTTTAGATACACTGTAGGTTAACCTTTAGTAGAAAAGCAAATATATCATATACTATGAGCACTGTAGCTAAATCAATGATTAAAGAGGACCCAAGCATGAATCCTATTATGCCTTTTATTTCTAATTGTTTGTGCCTAATTGCTTGTCTGCTATGCTGAAAGTTACCCAATGGGTTAATGCAACCTGAGTGCAAATGTGCCACCTCATTATGTTGATAATCTGTTATTGTGTTTTACATGGTATATTTTTAAATTGTGTTATAAATGAAAGTGGGATCACTGATTTCCAACTAAGGCCAGGGTACGCTTAAAAAAAAGTTTGTACAATGTGAAATTTAATCATGTCTAAAGATAAAAGTGTTTCTACCTGTTCAAAAGTTATAAAGAGGGACAATGTCCGTTAAATGGCACTCTTTTAGTCAGTTTCTCCATGAGGGCCTTGATCATGTTGCACTCCATTGTCTACACAGTACGTTACAGATGTAATTGTGTGAAGGTTGATGAAATAGAACTTCAGAGAGACATTTAAACCCTTCATATATTTACATATTTTCACTACTTGCCGTTGCTACACAAAGTAGGTGTGTAGGTCAGCTTTCAGGTTTTAGGAAAATACTAAATATTGTCATGTTTGGAAAGGTTAAAAATTAGGGTTTTTCATATACTGTCAGACAAATGTGTTGGGCAAGCTATACTGTTTTTGATCTGTCTGACATTTGATATGTAAGTGTTTGGTGAATATTCTGTTATTCTGTTGAGTGTTCTGGTACAGTTACTTTCACAATGAAAATAAACCCCATCCCCTGATCATGATTGTATGATTCAAATGAAGTACATGGCAGATCATCACAAATTGTCTTAAATACCCCTCACATCTGTTTAATGTCAGAATTTGTTGTCTGTGGGAGGTTTCTGGTAAATTTCCATAAATTTTCCATGGGAAGTTAAGCTGACGAATTTTGGAAATATTAAAAAATTAAAAAAAAACATGACATTTCAACAGATTTATTTGTAAGTGGAAATTTATCAAGTTTTAATTATTTTATTGAACAATCAATTATTTTATTGAACAACAAAAACTAATCATGTTAGCATTAACTGTAGCATTAACTGGGATGTTAATTTTGGCTAGCAAAAAAACAAAAACAAAATATACATGACTTAGCTGAAAACTGAAATGTGACTCTTTGGAGTGTCTGTTAGTCCAACCAAATTCTGAACAAGACATTTTTACTGAACAAAACGTTCAATAAACTGTCATTAAGTGAAAATAGTGACCTGTCAATCAAAGGTAGCCACGCCCCAAATCATACGATTCTTTATCTTCTATTTTCTTCTAAATGGGGCCGTTATTTACCATATTAACATCAACTTGTCTTGAAGAAGATTTTTTACTAGCGATTGACACCATAGTGTTGTCCTAAAAAAAAAATTCTGAGGTACTAAATTAAGTGAAAAGTTTTCTTATTTTGCATTGAAATGAATGGGCCCAAATGCTTTTGCAGCTGCCGTCAACGCCCCCTGTTGGAATTTTCGGTAGAACGCAGGCTTAAGGCACTTCCTGGTTTGCCTCACTGCTCAGACCCGGAGGTTGCCGTCTGAGAAAAGCAGAAATTCAAGTGCACTTGCATGAAAGTTTTTAGTCAAGATTATGCTAGCATATATTTTCCTCAACTATATCTAAGTTCCCTGTTAAGGGCCAACCTTCAATTTTGTAAATTCCTGGTTTTATTCCAATTAGTTTCGATTAATTCCCATTAATTCCCATGGAAAGTTTCCAACTATGAAAATTCCTGGAACTTTTGCAACTGTCGCTGTGATAGACAATTCTCAAAACTTTACAAAATCTTATATTCACACCAAATGTACACCATTTTATTTAGTTTTATTTAGTTATTGGCCAGCTGTGTGTTTACTGTTTGTGTGTATGAGTGCAACGCCATGACTGCCTTCAAAGAGAGTGCTTGAAAAACAACTGCACCGTTATCCCCATCCACAGGCTTTTCACCCTGACTTCAAATGTGGCCATTTGGAACAACATCAAACACTTTTTGCCTCTGGACATGTTTAGTGTTTGAGGCATAGTCAAGACTACTGTCTGTGTTTTTTACCATCTCTGCAGCACAGCCTGGGTTCTTTTTTTTTTTTTTTAAGTGATCAGATAATTGTGATTCATGCCTTAGTTCCTCCAGACTGGATTTGTTTCTGTAATTCTTTTTTTTCCCAGTCAGAGCAAATGCAAAAATACTCACCATGGCTAGCACCTGGCTGCGTCTCAGATCTCATTAGACCATATCAAAGGATATATGCTGTCAACATGGTCTCACAGGAATCCGTGAAATAGCCACGGATTTGCTTAACTCAAAATCCGTGGAATAGCCACGGAATAACTCAAATATCCGTGAAACTGACACGGATTTCGCTACAATGCAGGTTAATGACAGTCATATCCCAAGGTTTGGCTATTCCAACATACAAACTGATTATGTTCATTCACTGAGTGAAGATTTAGAAAATAAAACATATATTTCTCGCTAGAAATGTGATCAAAATCCATTTTTATGCAGAAACTAAGTCAAAATATTGATTTTTTCACTAAAAATGAGAGAACTGTCCGCCATGTTTTTTGTTCTGACCGCCGGAACCTTGAAAGTCACGTGACTTGGAACAAACCAATAGGAACAAATATCCATGGTCATTAACTTGCATTGTAGCGAAATTCGTGTCAGTTTCACGGATATTTGAGTTATTCCGTGGCTATTCCACGGATTTTGAGTTAAGCAAATCCGTGGCTATTTCTTGGATTCCTGTGAGACCAGGTTCATGCTGTTTAGCTTTACAATCTGTACAGCATACAGCACACTCCACTGACCTTTGACCCTCTACTGGACATTCTCTTTGTTGACAGAATTACTTTTCAGAATGCATAAAAAGTCATCCAGTTCCAGAGTACTTTACATCAACAGTCTTTACCTTTGAAAAAGTCTTCCTACCTATATAAGAGTAGCTTCTTCCCTGGAAAACTTTAAAGTCAGGAAAAAAAGTATAACCTACAGCATTGTCTTTAACCCTCATCCCGCATTCACCCATTGTTAATCTTTATTGGTTTTATTGTTTTGTCATTTTATCAACAATGTATAAAAAAATGCAGCTTACAGTGTTAGTACTTATTCTCATATTCTTGTGTTTTTTTTTCTTTTTTTGTAAATATAATACACCTTAGTGTAATAACGCACTTAAATAAATTCGATTTGACTTAAACTGGTTGGACAAATGGACATTTTACCTGTTGGTGGCACAACACTAAAGGACAGAATGTCCTGGGTGCCAGCAACCAACCTGCAACTTGAATTTCCATTGTAAATACATATAAATAAACTTCTTATGAAAATATAGCACAAGTATTAGTATTTGTATTATACACTGTAAAAAATGTTTGTGGAAATTACAGTAAAAAACTGTCAAATTGCATCAGAAATAGGTTGTAAAATTAAACATTGTATATCACCGTAGTAGATAGTTTTAATTACTGTAAATCAAAGAATAGTATAAAACTTTAAATTCTACTGCCATAAATTGTAGAAAACACACAGTTTTGCTGTAAAAATATAACATTTCCATGTAAAGTTAATGGAGAAATACCATAATGACACAATTATCCTAAAAGTAATGGGATTATTCTGTATAAATTACAGTTTTTGCTGATATTTACATTTACATACGTTCACTGTATTTTTTACGGTGATGTTCTGGCAACCACAGCTACCGGTATTTTACCGTACGTTAAACAGATTTTTTTTTTTTATAGTGTAAGTTAAAGGCAGTAAACACTGCAAACAGGAAATTTGCACAAACTCGACCTGATTCAGGCGCAAGGCAATCTTGAAAAAAGATTTTGGCTCGGGCCTGGTCAAGTTAGGTTCAGACAGATAATCAAAGCTCTACACTGTATACGTTTAAATAGCTGTGAACTTGTTTTAGGGTTTTGTCTGTGTTTTTGTCTTTAAACTTGTACCCTTTCACAGTGTATTTTCATATTATGAAAGGCTTACAAACGGTAGTCCACAAACTGAAGGAGAACATTACCTCAAAGCATTCTCATCCCAACCCATCAGATATTTTTCACGGCCCTCAGCATGTGATACTGACGCACATGGACCCCCTTTGTTTCAGTTCTGGACATGTCAGGAATGGTGAGTCACTTCCCGCTAGTTACAAGCCGAGTGGCTTTTCAAAATGCCACCAGTATGTGCCACAAGCTCCCTTTTACAATAATTCACTTTGCACTGGTGTTTCTGGTGCCCTCCATTGGTGCATATTGACCAGGTAAAGACAGGACCTTTTCCCAGGTGACTTTATAACAACTTATTAATAAAGTACACACAAAACACAGTACAAAAAACTATATACAAACTAGGAAACTTAGATATTCTTATTTATTCACAACGAATTTCAGCTTTTACAATAAAAAATATATAACATGGTTTTGTGTATTTTCTTAGACAATGTTTTGACTGAGATTCAGTATTGACATTATTTTAAACACTTTTGAGTTTGTTACATTATTCTTCATAATAGAGGTAAGATTCTCGATTTAAGAAGTCTCAAATATATGTATGTGAATTTGTTTTGCACGTCTTTCAATGTCATGAAAACCTTAAAATTAACACTTTCGCTATTAACAGAGTCATTCAAATACTTCAAATACAATCTTTGTAAGTTAAGGTCATGTGCCAAGTATTTTTGACCAATGTGGCAGATTCAGACACCTTTTAGCCTGCCATGTGGCATTTACAGTGATTGAATTTATTATCCTGAATGGCTTATCTGAATTCGGACCGCGGGGAACTGGAACCACTCCCAGCAGACATTGGGCAAGAGGCGAGATACACCTTTAACATGTCGGCAGACTATCGCTGGGCTGGCACCAGGGCTAGACTGGGACAAAAAATTGTCCTGGGCATTTTTGCCCCCCCCCCCATTCCAGTAACTGCATAGTTACCAATGAGAAGTTAAATCTCTTCTTATTACATGTAAAATTTCATTTTTGAAGGACTTCTTAGTTCAAACTTACTATTCACATGCACACATTTGGTAATAATATGTGTAAAGTTTGTGTAAAGTCGTCACTTGCGCGCACAAACACACACACACACACACACACACACACACATACATACACACACACACACACACACACACACACATTCTTGTACTTCTTTGTGAGGGCCCTCATTGTAATAGTGAATTCCCTTGCAAGGTTATAACAATTTTGAATTTTTCAGTAGTTTTAGTTTTGATTATGTTGTGAATTTTCGTTTTCAAATTCAGTATGTTTTAATGAGTTTTAGAGTGAATTTGCTAGTTTTAGTTTAGTATTTATTTTTTTGGAATAGGGCATTTGTTGGGTGGGAGATTAAAAGAGGTCACAGTAAATTTTGCCTTTATTTCCTTTGTCTGATCCATCTTCATTATGTATGAAAAAAGTTGACAAAGACGAAAACGAAGGACATTTTCACTATGATTTTAATTAGTTTTAGTTAGTTTAGTAACCACAAAATAGAGTTTTAGTTCATTATCATTATTTAAACATAAACCTGATGTAACCTGAACCCTTAAACAAAGTCTGAACTCTCAAACAAGCCTGGCCGAAATGTCCTCATTTTGCAAAAATGTCCTCACTCTGTTGGTTAAAAACGTGTTCTGGTCCTCACTATGTGAGGATGTACAAGACCACACACACACACACACACACACACACACACACACACACACACACACGAAAACGAAGGACATTTTCACTATAATTTTAATAAGTTTTAGTTAGTTTTGTAACCAGAAAATAGAGTTTTAGTTCATTATCATTATTTAAACATAAACCTAATGTAACCTGAACCCTTAAACAAAGTCTGAACTCTCAAACAAGCCTGGCTGAAATGTCCTCATTTTGCAAAAATGTCCTCACTCTGTTGGTTAAAAACGTGTTCTGGTCCTCACTATGTGAGGATGTACACACACACACACACACACACATTCTTGTACTTCTTTGTGAGGGCCCTCGTTGTAATAGTGAATTCCCTTGCAAGGTTATAACAGTTTTGAATTTTTCATTAGTTTTAGTTTTGATTAGGTTGTGAATTTTCGTTTTCTCATTCAGTATGTTTTAATGAGTTTTAGAGTGAATTTGCTAGTTTTAGTTTAATATTTATTTTTTTGAAATAGGGCATTTGTTGGGTGGGAGATTAAAAGAGGTCACAGTAAATTTTGGTTCATTATCATTATTTAAACATAAACCTAATGTAACCTGAACCCTTAAAACAAAGTCTGAACTCTCAAACAAGCCTGGCCGAAATGTCCTCATTTTGCAAAAATGTCCTCACTCTGTTGGTTAAAAACGTGTTCTGGTCCTCACTATGTCAGGATGTACAAGAACACACACACACACACACACACACACACACACACACACCCAGCCCCTGCAGGGGGAGACACTACCCTCCTCTTCTCAGACCGGTTAGAAATTCAAAACACAACCGCCTTGCACAATCTCCCGTCCTGCACCGCGGCCTCGAAAAGCCTGTGACGGTTATTTTAATTTAACATAAAAAATAAATAAAAATCACAGGAGCAATATTATTCAAAAGTGAGCACGGGGATCGATAGCGCTGGTCGATAGGCACATTTTGGTACGGGTGAAATATTGCTACTTGCGCGTTTGAATTTCTATTTATTTTCTGTGTGTGTGCCGGCTGCGTGGGGAGCGGAGGAGCAGCGCGGTGGCGCCACTTTCAAATCCTCCACTGACACAGAATGAGAGTGCGGCTTCAAATACATTTACACACCACTTAACTTCTCTTTTTCATAATTACTATAAGGCGAGGAATATCTTAACACCATTTCGCTTTTGGACCGTTTTTCATCCGGAAGGTAAGCAATTAAATATTTTGCATATGTGTTTGAATTTTACGCACAAAATGTAGTTTATTATGGGGGTTTTATTCCCGTGTATGCTTACCTAATATACTTCTCGGCTTCTTATAGTTTAAGGGAAATAAAGTGGCGTGTTTTTTAAGTGTTTTACTGTACAGCACAGTCATTGTGTAACCTGCTTAGTAAGCTATAACGCACTGCTGTTTAAGACAAAGGCTGTGTCGCATTATAACAAAGCTTTACACGCTCTTTTTTTTTTTTTTTTAGGACAGCTGCCCTCTTTTATCCTTTTCTACATTGAAGGTGGTCGATTAAAAAAAAAAAAAAAAAAAAAAAAGTGGAAGCCGTTTCAATATATGGGCTAACATTAACATGGGAGGAATTGTTTTATATTTCTGTACAAAAGAGTTTTAGGAGATAAGTGAGTAAGGAGAGGAAGCGGACACTCCCCCAGTGTCAGCCCCCTCCCCAAAAAAGACCACAGCCCACTCCTAATGTTCACCACCACGTTAGATAAATGCGCTTAGAAACCACATTTAACCGTATAAAAACCAAAAAAATAGTCCGTTTCGGGCTTAATTGTGAGGCAGAACTAGTTTAATCCAGTTTTGCAGGAAAAAAAAAATAGCTCATACATAGGAAGTTGTCGGTGTAGTTGAAAAACTGACTCAGCATTTTACTGTCTGTCAACCTGCCATTACTGTGTAGCTCACTGTTCACGTAGCTTAGGGATGGGCAACTGGAGGCCCGGGGGCCGCATAAGGGCCGCACCCTCACTTGACGTGGACATTATCATAATTGCCATCCGTCTATTTCCTGTTAACTGACATGCATCATATTCAAAAAGGAGGCTATAAATAAAAAGAATTAACAGCAAAAGCACTGAGTGAGAAGATTTTCATAATTCTTTACTAGAGTCAGAGGAACTAACTGCCTGCACTGAATGTGAGACATCAAAGGGAATAGAATTAGAATTAGAATTAGAATTGGAATTGGAATTGGAATTAGAATTCAAATAGTCCAGAACTGCCATTACTGTGTAGCTCACTGTTCACGTAGCTTAGGGATGGGCAACTGGAGGCCCGGGGGCCGCATAAGGGCCGCACCCTCACTTGACGTGGCCCTCAGTACAACTACATTCATTTGAGCATGAAATCTTAACCCTATAAAGCCTGAACCGTGAAATAATTGCCAGAAAATTCTAAAGTGTTTGTTGAACGAGCTAACTTTTTTTTTTTTAGTTCAATATCAATTTTCATATATGAATTTAATTTGGATCATATTTGATACACATAGGTCTTTTTGTGCAATTTGTTTTTGCTCACAATTTGCTTTTCTTGAACTCACATAATCACATAAAACCTAATATTTTTAACCAAATAAAACTTTGACTTTCCTTTTAACATTTTCCTCAAACATACAAAATATTTTTTTCCATATAAAACAACATCATACATCTGCTGATATGAAGTTTTCACACAGCAATGACAGATCCACCGGTGGAACCGGCAAATCTTTTTTGTTACATCTGGTATTTTTGTGAAATTTGTTGCTCAGTTTTTTTAATCATCAATTCATGTATTCATCAGGTTTTTCAGGAAAAGAAAATATCACACTGATGATGAGAGTGTCTTAAAAACATATGTATCAAATATGATACACTTAGCTTTATAGGGTTAAAAGTGCAGTGTAAAAATGCACAAAATTCCTATATTTGGTTCTGTGGTAGTGTCCATGAAAAATTGTGGCCCCATCCAGTATTTAAGTTGCCCAACCCTGACGTTGCTCCATTCCTTCTTAGCTACGCAGTTAACTCAGTGGTTCCCAAAAATTTTCTACGGGCCCCCTTTTTTTATCTAAAAAATACTCTCAAGCCCCCCCAACCCCACCCCAGTCATGATCTGATATATCTTTTACCACACTGTAAAAAATGTTTGTAGAAATAACAGTAAAACACTGGCAAATACATCAGAAATGGGGCGTAAAATTAAAAATTGTACATCACCGTATTAGACACTATTAATTACCGTAAATCAAAGAATAGCACCAAACTTTTACTTTTTCTGTCATAAACTGGAAGAGACACACAGTTTTGCTGTAAAAAAATATAACATTTTCACACACATTTATGGAGAAACACCATGATGTGTGAATAAATGACACAATTACCCTCAAAATAACAGGATTATTCAGTCTAAATTAGTTTTTGCTGATATTTACATTTAAATTTAGAATAGACAATCCACTCACTGTATTTTTTACGGTGAAGTTCTGGCAACCACAGCTGCCGGTATTTTTCCGTAAATTAAACAGATTATGTTTTACAGTGCATTATTGGAGAACAATGAAATTATTTCAATTTAGCCTTGCCACGCCCCCCCTTTTGTAACCCTGGGCCCCCCCTAGGGGTCACGCCCCCCAGTTTGGGAACCACTGAGTTAACTTAATATTATTTCATTACTTTTATCCTGCTGATAATGTGTCTAATAATTAGCGTATTTAAAATTATCAGTATTGTTAATCACCACGTCATCACGTTAAATGTAAAACAGGCCTTTTCATAAATTATTATTTTTTTAAAACAGTCATTAAGACCATTCTAGTAAATGTTGAGAGCCATATCAAGAGCTGGGGTGGTTTATTATAGGTAAGTGTAATTATTCTAGCAAAATGTAAGATAATAATAGCATGGTGTAACTTATATTTGTAAGTAGAACTTAACCTAATAATATAATGTAACATACTGACAAGCCTAACTATGTACAGTGCAGACAGACAGAAAAAAATCTTCCCATATGGATTAAATAGGATAAATAGTGGTTTTAGGAGTTTGTTTTAAGGTAATTCTGAATGCATTAAGAAGTCTTCATATTCCTACAGCCCCCTCTTACTGTTCAGCAATAATTTACTGGCTGTTAGCACTTAATATGGACTCTAACTATTGGATTAACTGCAAATAAAACCACCAGTGTGTCTTGAAATTGTTTAAAATAGTAGCAGAAGGGAAGTCAAGCCAGCCTAACCTCGTCTAATCTTAAAGTAATGTTTCACTAAGAATAGTGCACTTATTCTGAGAGAAATACAGTTGGATAATACTAAAACAGGTGCTCACATATCTTGGTTTACACCTATTGATTGTCTTTATTATCAGATAATAATTGATTACAATTTAATGAATTGTGTTAAGTACAAAATTATTTTCCCATTACAAATTACAGTAGCAGAAAGAAAGAAAGTGATGCCTTCAAATGGCTGACTTAGTGAAAGCCACAGACTGCCATAAGAAGCAACAACAACCAAAAAAAGAGCAGAAAGTGTTCACATTTGAAAAGTTGTGTTTCCTGGACATTATCATAATTGCCATCCGTCTATTTCCTGTTAACTGACATGCATCGTATTCAAAAAAGGAGGCTATAAAAAGAATTAACAGCAAAAGCACTGAGTGAGGGATTCTCATAATTCTTTACTAGAGTCAGAGGAACTAACTGTCTGCACTCAATCTGAGACATCAAAGTGAATGGAATTAGAATTAGAATTAGAATTCAAATATTCCAGAACTGCACGTCAATGAAATACTACATATTATAAAATTACAATAAGATATATTTATCAACTGAAATGTGCCATCAGTTTACCCACATGTTAACTACATTAAAGGTACCTGTCTTTTTCATTATAAGGGGAAAATATATATACTGAGCAGTTTCAGGCAGATATTTTTTAATATCAATTATTTGAAAATGATATTTGGATTAGACATTTGTCTTAAGGCAATGAAAAATTTCCCATGTCTGTTTATCAGAGCCCAGGGTGACGTTTTCATACAGCTTGTTTTGTCCGAACAAACATCAAAACCCTGAAGTTATTCAGTTAAAGTGATATCAAACAGAGCAAATGCTCACATTTCCACCTGATGTGTTCCACACTTTTTGCTTGAGAAATGATTTAAACAATTAATCAAACTTTTAATCAATTAAAACCTAAATGCTGCAGCAAAAACTAAATAAAACTAGAGTACTGATGCCGGTCCCTGATTTTATTTTTAATCAGATATTCACATTTGTCAGTGACTTACTTTGTTGAGTTAACACCTGTTTTTTTATACCGAAAACCTTTTTTTTTCTTTTTCACCTGACAAAAAAACTTCTCAACTGCATCACTAGTCATATTGTCTAAACACAGTGACTCGCAAGTAAACTACAAAATAAAATACTTGACTCAAATTAGGAAATATTTGATTAAAAGAAGAGAGTTGCACCAGGGTGATCAGTTATAACTTCTAAGTGACAGATTGTGGTAAGAATACATTTTCAATCAAAAATCAGGAGGTGGTGAAAAACTTTACAGCTTCCAAACTGACATTTAGAAAGAAAACGTGTAGTACGAGTTAGTTTGATATTATTATCACCCTGATAATAATGATGGGACGGTGTTAGCCTCCCCACTGTGTGAGTGAGATCATTTCTTGTGAATAAAAGGAGGGTTAAAATCAGATTGCTGTGTGTTTCGAGGCCTGGAAGCTTTTACTCTTGTTAAACGGAGTAAAGCTGCAGAATTCAAGTCATTTTGTTTGTGGCTGAGGATTTTTTTGAAGTCGGAAATCCAACTAACGCATAGAGAGCAGAGCCTTGGTCTTTTTTTATATTGTGCACTGTTTTCTTTTTCTCTGTGTGTGTGTGTGTGTGTGTGTGTGTGTGTGTGTGTGTGTGTGTATGCATGCACGCGTAACAGAAAGGGGGTGGGCAGGGCCTCTGTGTCCTCCTGGTAAAGCAGTGTAGTTTTAGAGCAGCACTTTCAGCAGTCGGAGGGCCATCGGTGCAATTAACAGCATATTTGTGCATGAATGTGAGTCCACCTGTGTCTCTGTCCAGCCCGGTCTGTCTCCCCGTGTCTCCCTGTATAAAAGTCGGCCTGTTGCTCTCACTTCCCCCTTATCGTTGCTGTGGTTTATGCTTTTTATTTTCGCAACTTTCCCCCATGAAAGCAGACTTCTTAAAGCGTGCGTATGAAAGCAAGAGAGAGCTTCCACCCAGAGCCACACTTTCTTCATTTTATTTCCCTCCCTCTCCTCCCGCCCTGTCCTCCTCAGTCTTTTTCTTTTCCGTCTGACAGCCGAGCAGCTTGGCAGGCTTACAGCTCAGCGCTCGACGCAGCGCAGCAGCCCCCTCGCCTCCCACAAATTAATTTTTTACTCACAAACGGTAGCTCCGTAAGACCCCTCCTTTCACACCTGTTTCACACACACCCACGGGGGCCAGCTGATTTTTTTTCAGATTTTTCGGCGCCCCCGAAAATTGTCGATTTGTATTGTAGAAAGTGATGGCCAGGGAAAAAGGCTGCAGCTCTGTAGGTTTTTATGCCTACTGAGCCTCCTCACTGTCTCAGTGTGCGTAGCTGGGGCTCCAGCGAGGCAGCAGGCAGCACTGAGGAGGACTGGGATACACACACTCACATAGCTAGGAGGTGAAGATGTGAAGGGGCCAGGAAGGAAGGATGAGGGGGGGACATTCAGTTTTTGGGGGCCAATTTTTGGGACTGGGACCAGAACCCCCCCACCCAACCCCCCCGTGACACCCCCCCTCTTACTAGGAACAGAAGCAGGAGCAACCAGAAACCCCTAACAGGCCTTTTTTCTGCTCTCTCCCTGTCACTATAGTAGACTGGGGTATATTCCCATTGATATGTGTTTGTAGGAGCATGTGTGTGTGTTGTAGTGACGTTTTTTTTTTTTTTTCTTCTTTTGTAATTTTTTTTTTTTTTTTTTTAGGCCTGCCGATTTTCCTCTTTTTTTTATTTTTATGTGAATATCTTTTGTCATCCTGCCGTCTAAATGTGTGTGTCTCTGTGTTTGAGCACGTGTGTTTCATTGTATTTTTAATTATTTTTTTTTTTGGGGAGGACTAGTCATAAGTGAGGACTAGTTTGTGTCTGGTTCGTGTCACTGGCCTTTTTTTGTAAGAGCATCCACACAAAGTGAGGGTGGAGTGTAGTTAGTTAGGACTAGTTAGTCCTTCCATCACTTGGTTTATGATCTCAGCAGCAGACGGTAAGTGAATCTTTTTTTTTTCCTCTGAAGCATTTAAAATGGCCTCTGTTGCTGTGAATGGAGAGAGCAGCAGGCCACAGAGGAGCTTTTCTCAGCTCTGCGTTGCTTCTTTCTCCTTCCTCTCCCTCCACCACAATTTCAGTTGTGCCCTTTTTTCCTTCTCTCCCTCACCCCCTCCTCCGTCTACCTCTCTCTCTCTCACTGTTTCACGTTTTTCTTTTTCTTTTGAATGAGGCTGAGGAAGTTTGGGGTCTGAATCTACTTGCTTGTCTGTTGCTGCTCTGCCTGCTGACATGACCTCTCGTTTCAAATCCAAGTCACCTTCCATCAGCAGAGCTCGTTGTGATTGACTGTGTGCTCGTAAGGCTCTATAAGGCTCTATAAGGCTTCATATGAGCAGTCCTGGAGGCTCAGCATGACTTGCACTGCTTTTTTTTTTTACACTTCATCACGTCCTGGTTTGTCTTAAATGTGGACCCCACCTTTTTAAATTCCTCATCTGAGTTTTTAAAAAGTCAATTTGAATTTTTAATATTTAATTCAAAACAGAGCCGATACTGTATGTGAGAATTTTTAGCACCTAAATCCAAACTTTTGTGAAAGTGAAAATCTTAAGTACATGAAGTGGGGTGTGGTGCTTCCAGGCCTGATTTCCTTCTCACTCCTGCCCTCAAACTTTATTTCACTTTCAGTCAGAAAATTACACCACAACTCGTGCTTTGCAGTTACATTATGCATATATTGTATTTAAGTTCCAAACAATAGTCAATTAATGGATTAGTCAATTAGCAAAAAAATTAATCTGAAATGTATTTATTTATATGCAAAAATGGGACCAATTCTCTGGTTAAAGCATCTCAAATGAAGGATTAGACTGTTTGATATCACTGTGAAATGAATATTTTTGGGTTTCTGACTGTTTTTGGATAAAAAAAGGCATTTAAAAACCTCGCTTTGGACACACTCCAGTATTTTCTGACATTTTAGAGACCGAATAATTAATTAAATAGTCAAGAAAATGCTGCAGATTTAATTAATAATAGACAATCATTAGTTGTCCTGAAATGTCATTTATAGTTCAATGTTGAAGTGATGAATTAATGCTGAAAACACACCAGCAACTATTTTAATTACAAATGATTGGTGGAAGTCATTTATCAAGCAAAAAATGTCACATATATCTTTAGGTATGAACATACAACAGTAGATATTTACTGCGGCTCTGAAAATTGTGATTTTTTAAAAATAATTTCTTTTTAACAATAATTGCTAGTTGTAGTTCTGCTGTAGTTATTTATCATAGTAGTTTTAGCCTCTTGTCTTTAGTTTATAACAGCAATATTTGAGCTCTCAAATTGTTCTATACAAATATATTAAAGAAAACAAACATGTAAAACACTCATACTGTTAAAATACAGGTGTCTGTCCCTTTAAGATATGAAAGTACTGGATTCTTCTAATATTTTTGACATTATTGGAACGAAGTGACTTATTTTGTCTTGTATTTAATTCATTAGATGAGCCAAAAATACACCCAGTCATTTGGGTGTTTAACCAAAAACAATTCCTCAATAGATTTTTCCAGAAAATGTACAAATCACAATATAAAATTAAAACACCCTGCTTCTAATTGTGCATTTGAAAGGCTTCTTGCTGCTGTGTACACACCTGTGTATCAGAGCTGAACAGTTTTTCTACTGTGATGAGTAAAACAGCTCACTACTCATTTAACCACTAACAGTTAATGAGTGTGTGACATTGTTCCTATTAGAACCCTCTTCTAGTCACATGGTGCAGCCCTGCTGGCTTTGGCTGCTGTTGCTTTGGTTATGTGGCATTAATATGGCTGCTTCACTAACTAACAACAACACTTGTAAAAAAAAAAAAAAAATCCAGTCAATTTACAAGCATTTCTTCTGTTTGGTTAATTTAGATAATTTTATTTTGAAACCAAACTGCTGTCTGTTTGCCCACTGAAAGGATTAGCTGCTTTTTTTTAGTCTCATATCATATTAATTAAATATCTTTAATCCAGAAAAATATGCAATTTAACAATCTTTTTTTGGGTGAGCTGATGTGTGCGACCTATACAGTCAAATTATCTTATTATTTGTAGATCTTAAAATAAAACTAGTGTTTTAAAAGATTCAGATGTGTGTTTGTAAAGATGCATTCTTATCACCTTTAGCAGCAAAGATGGGAAAACTTTATTTTTTTCCTTGTTTCTACTTATTTCTGCTTTTAAAATTACACAAAGTGATTTTCACTGTGACTTTCCCCACTTTCCTGGTTTATCACAGCACACTAGTGATATTTTTGTTTCATATCATATTAATTAAATATCTTTTAATCCAGAAAAATATGCAATTTAACAATCTTTTTTTTTAGTGGACACTTGATTTCTTGACATTTTATAGAGAAAGTGTGTGAACAGCCAATCAGTCCAATGCTGTAAAAATAATTGCAACTTTCTGTGATGGCCGTGTGGAAATATATGCATCTTTTTTTTTTCTTCTTTTTTTTTAATATACATATTTATTTCGATGCTTTTTAATAAAATATAACACATAAGCAGGTTAGGCTGATTCCTGCAGCCTGACTTGTTTTTCCCCTCTCCACAAACACTTCTCCTCCCATCTTGTGACACATTAACACACAGAGTGGATTCATGGTGGAAAACATGTAAAGTGAGAAAAGTTGTGTGTTTAGATGGCGCACCTCTAAAACCGGACCAATAACCAATCATTTTAAAATATTACTGTAGTGTAGTGGCATGAGTCTGGGCCACATCAGCAACACATGACCCAGCAGCAGCCCACACCCCCACTAACTCACTCACTCATCTCTCCCTTTCAGAGTTTGATGTGAGACCCTGTGCAGGTAAGATGCTGTTCAGCTCATCACACCTTCCTCCCACAGCTACAAACTCCCTCTGCTACACTTTCATTTCTTTTCATTTTGGCTTATTTAAATAGCAGCATATGTTGATGTTCTGTACCAGGCTGTTTATTATAATTTTTTTATTTTTTTTTATTTCGAAATGTGTATTTTGTGCAAGTTTTACAAGCAGATTTTCAACTCCTGTTCTCTTTAGTGCTCGTGTGGATGAAAAAAATGAATTAATAATTAATTAAAAGCCAAATTTAGCCACATCGGATCTCTGTTTGGTCTGTGTTTGGCACTAAAACAAACCGAAGAGAAAAAATGAAAATCATAAAATTCTACTTTTAAATTTAAAATACTCGTGATTTTTATATCATGAAGCTACTTGCTACTATTAAAGTAAACTACTAATGCATTTTGAGCAATCATCATCAGTGTGTTGAAGTCAGAATAAAGCAGATTATCCCACTCAGTGGAGTTATGATACTATGAAATTCTCCTGTGCGACCTATACAGTCAAATTATCTTATTAATTTTAGATCTTAAAATAAAACTAGTGTTTTAAAAGATTCAGATGAGACTAGATGTGTTTTTGTATAGATGCATGCTTATCATTTTTAGCAGCAAAGATGGGAAAACTTAATTTTTTTCCTTGTTTCTACTTATTTCTGCTTTTAAAATTACACAAAGTGATTTTCACTGTGACTTTCCCCACTTTCCTGGTTTATCACAGCACACTGTAGTGATAGAGATATTACATTTTATTGATAAAGCTTTCTTAATTTGTTTATTTTCAGTGTAAATTTTTTTCAGACATCTTTTGTAAAGTTTCTTCACAAAAGTGACACAACAGGAATTTTGTAACATCAAAAAATGAGCCTAAACAACACATGAGCAGGTTAATGTGCACCAAAAAGTTTTTAGCTCTCCAAACACAAATACACAGTGAGGAAAAGAAGAAAAAGGAGGAAAGAAAGTGAGAGTTTATAATCCCACAGATGTAACTAAACCAGTTTTCTGAACATAAATGCAGATTTTATTCGGTACAATACAGCCACTCTAAGAGCAGATAAGCAGTGTGTCTCGTGTGCTCTTCACCTCCAGTCCTTCCTCTTTTTTTTCTTCCTCTTCCTCCATTTTGTCCTCTTCAACCATTTTGTTTGGCTTACATTTCCCCTACAAATGATAGAAAACATTCAAAAACAACTGTGTGTGTGTGTTGATCAGAAAAATGACATTAATCCTGTCATTTGCCACAGATTGTTACACATTTAGCTGCTATAAGAGAGAATATTCTGTCAGCTAGTGTGCAGCTGTTGGCTCCTACATTAAACTGAAGACATTAAGAAGGCATGTGTTGGGGGAAATTAAACAGATTAGTAATTAATTGGTGCCTAAATTAAGCGTGGAGTAAAAACATCACACTTAACACTTAAATTTTCCTTTTATGTCTTGTGTGTCAAGCTGCTGTGTCCCCCTGCAGGGAGAGAGAGCCAGTCTGTGATGGACTCGTGGTGTCTCAGTGTCCAGGATGCGCTCTAGCAGCACATCATGTTTTGCAGATATGTGCTGAATCACTCCAAATCATTATGTGCTGCCACCGTGAGCCCTGGGACTCCCAGCAGCAGACTGGGAGCAGATCCCAGTCTGCGCAGAGACACTCCTGTCTTCTTAAAGGTCAGAGGTGAAACGCGTCCTCTCTGTGTGTGTGTCCATGTGTGTATTTTGTGCTCACTGTGTCCTTTGTGTTCTGCAGGACTTATCCAAATTCTGTAAGACAGTGGGTTTTTTTTTTCCAAAAGTAGTTGGATAAAAACATGTAAATATAAACTAGATAGATAGATAGATAGATAGATAGATAGATAGATAGATAGATAGATAGATATACTTTATTTATCCCAAGCTGGGAAATTACAGTGTAGCAGCAGCATTACACACAGAGACAATAACAACACAATTAAGTAAAAAGAACAACCTAGGCATACTTCAAGCAATAAAATATAAAAATACAATAAAAAATAAAGTGTCTAAAGAAGGAGTATGTATTAAGGAGTAGAATAGAATTCCAGTGCAGAATAAATATGAATATACAGTATTAAAATGTTGGTGCTATGAAACAAATAAGGTGCAATGAACAGTGTGCATAAAAACACATAAAGTGCATAGACAGTATGTAATGAACCTGGTTATTATTTGTTATTGTACAGTGTGATGGCATGTGGAAGGAAAGATTTTTTATATCTGTCCCTATGATAGATAGATAGATAGATAGATAGATAGATAGATAGATTTGACTTTATTAATCCCACAGCGGGGAAATTTCTTTGTTACAGCTGCAGAAAATCACACAATTTTAAGATAAGATAAAAAACAATCTAAGAAAAGACATTTAACAATATACAAAATAATAATAATAATATGCTATATACAACTTAGTGCAAATTAAGTGGAGAAAGTGCAGATTATATGCAAAAATGTTCAGATTGTGCAGGTGTTGTACAGTCTTATGGCAGCTGGGATGAATGACCTGCGGAAGCAGAATCCAAATTATGTAAGACAGTGTTGTTGTTTTTTTTCCAAAAGCAGTTGGATAAAAACATGTAAATATAAATTATTTACTCTGGTAATTTATTGTCACTACTAATGATTGAAAATGATTTTTTTTTTTCCCTTTTTTACAATTTTAATAACAGGTGAGTTTCAGTGTGTTCAGTGATGAATGAGTAAGAAAACTGGACAATCTGGTCAAAGTGACCTTTTTTTCACCACACTGTGACATTAAAACTAACAACTCTTCTGTCTGTGGGCTCAGATCACCTGTTATACACCATAAATGACAAAACATAAATGCAAACTAACATAAAAGGGCACATGGCAGCATTTGTATCAAAAAGGTTAAACTTGGTTTGTGAAAAATAGTTTTTATTTTTATTTTTTAATGGAACCCTAACATTAAAACTTATCCGATCGGCCAATTTTGCCACTTTTTTTTAAAGAAACTGTGGTGGAATGAATAAGATAATTGAAAACTAACAACTCTTCTGTCTGTGGGCTCAGATCACCTGTTATACACCATAAATGACAAAACATAAATGAAAACTAACATAAAAGGCCAGCATTTGGCATTTGACAGCATTTGTATCAAAAAGGTTAAACTTGGTTTGTGAAAAATAGTTTTTATTTTTATTTTTTAATGGAACCCTAGCATTAAAACTTATCTGATCGGCCAATTTTGCCACTTTTTTTAAGAAACTGTGGTGGATTGAATAAGATAATTAACTAAATGACTTGTTATGGAGGGTATTTCTGTAAAGTGCTGTCGGTTATTGTAAATAGCCAAAATTACAAACATGAGAAAACATATTTTCTTACCACACAAATAACCCTTTCAGTATAAAACCAAAAAGAAAGGGTTACATTTATGACAGGGGTCTGAGTGGGTTAATTAGTGACTGGAGTGAAATGTTAAAACTGCCCTTACTGTCCATACGGGCTAGCAGCAGGAAGCCACTTTCCTTCTCATTAACAGTCATTAACTAAATAACCCCAGCCCCCCCCCCCTCTCCCCTATAACCAATTTCATATTTGTGAAAATTTGTAACAAAATTAGCCGTGATTTTAAGTTATTGAAATAACAATTGCAGAACATGAAGTGTTTATTTGTTTATTTATTAAGGATCCCCATTAGCTGGTACCTTAGTAACCAGCTAGTCTTCCTGGGGTCCACAGGAACAACACAGAATATACAGAAAAACATATTCTCAATATATCAAACATCGAACATCAAAACTGGCAATCCATACAAATATAAACAAAGAGTAGAAAAAAGACAAAAAGCATCCATAAAAAAAAGCATTTAAAAGATATAAAATCTTTCAGTCACTGTTTGTATCTTGTGAATTACAACAGAGCCTGGGGCTGTGTGGTAGGGAAGTGGTCTGAATGGATTAATAGTGTAAGCAACGATACCCTCAGCTTTAGCAAAAATTTGTGAATTTGTGGATCTGGCATTCACAATAAAGGCGTTGAATTTTAGTCTTTCAAAATTAATAATTACAAGTAATTTAATGCTGTATTTAATTGTCACACCTACCAAACAGAAGCACAGACGAATAACTGCTAGGACTATCATTTAACCCATTGACGCCTAAAACGCCTGTAAAACCTCTGGGCGATTTTAAAATCAACCCCTAAAACCTGAAGTTTTTCTGTAAATTCAACAGAAGTGTCAACTCTTCTACTAAATAATAGATTTTTCAGCCTCTGTAGCAGATAGAAATTAAATTCAAAAAGTGTTTGAGAGCTTATACAAATACTACAAAACGACGTATCCGCTTTCCAGGCTTCAATGGGTTAAAATACTATAATATTCTATATGTTGTGCTATATTTGATTGAAAACTAGTGAGTCATAGCTGTCTCAAAAGTTTGATCTAAAAATACCTTCCTGGGGCGGAACCTTCTCCTCTCAGAGAAATGATGCATAAACTGCCAAACAGGATTTGCATCATGCTCATGGTCTGTTCTGATTGGCTCATCGTCAGCAGCGGACAGGAAGTATTCTGTTTTTATGATGCCAGTCAATATATCCATGCTTGCTATTAGTGAAATTTATCTGTTCTACTCTAAAACTACTGTAACTTTGGTACCAGTGGCGGTTCTACACAGGGGCCTCCAGGGGCCACTGCCCCTGTGAAGAAGCCCTTGGCCCCTGCTGTGGCCCCTGTGTCAAATTAATAATAAAATGATCATTTTATAACGATGAACGACGGAACAATTCTTACCAATTTTTTGTTCAAACAATATCTCATTGTACACAAAAGGAAACCATAATGTGTACATTGTATAATAGTTTAATTGTGCAATAAAAGCTAAATATAAAGATCATTCTCACTGTTCTGCACTTTCAAAATAAAAAAAGTAATTGTGCACAAAAATGAGAAATGTCATTGTCGTACAAAAATAACTGTTAATGTTGGTAAGTCTCATTGCTTCAATCAATGTAGTTCTTCCAAATATGAGAATTTTAGCTAAAATAAAGGTTTTGAATGCTTAAATTTCATTTTGGACGATTTTTAATGTGCCCCTCTGATTAAACACTGGCCCCTCCTTGGCCCCCACAGTAAAACTGGTCTAGAACCGCCACTGTCTTACAATGCTAACTAAGTAGCTTTCCTAATTATAATCAAACACCACACTGACCCCAAGTGTCTGCAGCCACTGAACGAGTGTTAGCAGAGCAACAGTGGTTAATTTTGTTTCTTTTTATTTCTTCATTTACACTTTTGGTTTGTTCTTTCCAGCAGGTGGATGTGTCAAAACCTTCCTGTAAGATGTTCACTCCCACAGTGTCACCGCGAGGGGGTTTTTTGTGTAAAAGTGAAAATTAAACTACATCCGTTCACACGTTGCTAATAACATTCCTACAGAAATAGTCAGTCAGACTCATCTACTTTGTATTTGTGATCATGTGATTTTAGCTGTTAGCGGAGCTATTTCTGGACACTTTGGCTCAATAACACCATAAATTATAAAATTGGTGGATGTAGCTGCTGTGGCGTCGCCCATTCTGAAGCCTTAATTTTGGCAGCGATGTCTAGAAGGTAAGCCTCGGTTTGCAAAAAAAAAACCATGGCGAAAACCCTCTTACACCCTGCAAGACTCACTGCCTGACAACCTTTCAGGTGTTTCTCAAATCTCCTGTTGCCTCCTAGACACGACCCATTTTAGATGTCGCCATCTTGGTTTTTTGATGCCAGAAGTGGCCATGTTTGGGCGATTACCAGCCCAGTGGGGCCGGGCAACATTACTAATGCTAAAATACAATCTAATGCTAGCTCTAGCTAGCTAGCTTGGTGAGCAAGTTGCATCCATAATCTACATTAACTGTAATAATATTGGAAAGCTAACTAGTGAAAAACAGAAAGAGAATGTATTTACCAGAAAAAAAAGAACAGCTGAATCCTTAGTAGCGGTGGGCAATATGGCCCTAAAAGAATATCACGATATTTCAGGCTATTTTTGCGATAACGATGTTCTTGACGATATTACGAAATACTTAAAAAGATATAGACAATATGTTTTTGTTAGTCTGTATAAATAAATAAAAATCTAAAATGTAGTGTGAAGTGCAAATCTCAACAGTTGCCAAATAAAATAAAAAAATGTATGAGAAAATAATAAAAATAACCATTTAGGGGTTCTGGGGGCATATTTTAATGACATTTTCTAAAGGAGAATAAAGGTTCTTGTATGTTTTATTTAAGGCATCTTATTTTGACAGTCTTCTTGTAAGTTCTGTGGTGGATTATGTTAACACACTGTGCTCTTATTTTGAAAGCTGCATGTGTTTAGCGACAGAGAGTAAGTAGCTTTTTGTGATTAAAACAACTTTAATTGTTAGCTAATGTTAACCTTACGCCACTACATCAAGAAGTAGGAATGTTGCCAATATCATGATATGCATTTTTTTTTAACCATGAAAAAAATATACCGATATTATCGTGAACGATACGATATGGCACACCCCAAATCCTTCGTGTCTTATAGTGCAACCAATGTTGAACAAGACCAAAATAATACAATTAACTGATGCGATTAGCCATTGAGACAAGGAACTCGTTTAGAAAATGTTTACTGAGGCAGTTAGTCAGGTGAGAAGTTGGGTCTTTGTCACACAGACTTCTATAAGTGCAATTTTTTTTGCAGCCAGTAGAGTCGCCCCCTGCTGGCTGTTAGAAAGAATGCAGGTTTAGGCCACTTATGCCTTTGTTTCACTTTTCAGACCTCGATCCAACTATTTTTTGACAGCAGTTTGTTGAAATGGTTAGCTACATCTCCTAGTTTTTGGTTTTGTTTTTTCAAACTTGATAAAGCCCCATGCATGTAAAAAAAACAATTTATGTATCACTTTTATGGTCAAACATACACTGTAAACACAATCTGTGTGTGTATTGGGGGGCAGTCTGTCCTGTCCTGTTGAATCTTGCTTCAATGTTTCTATTTATCTATTTTATATATTGTCTCTTTGCCTTGTTCTGTAATTTTACTTAATCATTTTCTTTTTTTATACTCATTTTTAATAGTATGTATTGTTCCATCAACCTGCCCAGGGACTACAGGTGGAAAATAGCAATCTGCTAGAACCTGCACCGCACAATGCATATTCTCTTGTTGTACAAGATTAATGTTTTATTGTGCGCTGTCCTTGTTTGAAATAAATAAATTACAATTACAAAATTGTAAAAATTATTTCATAAGAGAATGACTATTGGAGGCTAGCAATCAGTGTGTCCAGCTGTAGCAGCACATCATTACTGGTAGTTCTTCTCTGCATTACCAGTATGATATGTGCTGCTTCTGTCAGACACACACTCCTCTTCATCACCTGCTTCTTCTTCCACCAGAAATAAGGCCATTGATTTCCACCTTTTTATACTTTTATACCTGTAATAAATGAAAACACCTCTGTGCAGTGTCACTTATTAAATATTAACACTGTACCCCACGTCATTCTTTTTATTGATGTTGTGTTTTTACTGAAGTGTTGTTTTATCTCACTTCATGTAATTGTTGTGTGTTTTGCATGAATTTTTATAGCCGTGTCGAAAGACAAATTTCTGTTCTGTTGAACAGACAATAAAGATATATTTTATTCTATTCTATTGGTTTGTAAAGGCTGACAGATGTATTTGAATGCTGACTTTTAATAAACCCAAATGTTTAAAAACCAAAGTGTCGGATGCTTTTGTGTTTTTTTTATTCACGTCTTTAAACATAACTAAAAAAGGGTTAATGAAACAGCCAGTTGTGGCGAGCTGCCGAAGGCCCTTTCACTTATTTTTCTGAACTTTAGCAAAGAAGCCATCTATGTTCCCTTTGTTACACAAACAATACAGACTAAATTGAGCCTGAAAATCACCCAAAAGGGGGGCAAACTGGACCAAGGAGACTTTCAGAATAAGAAGCTATAGGACTGTTTCTGATTTTGAAATCCAGTGGTGGATTAAAGAAGTTTAATGAGAAAAATGGAGGCAAACGATCTACAAATCTTCACCTAGCCACTGGTTTCCCTTCATTTATTTAAGTTTAAGATGGATTCTTTGGGGGCATGATGTCACCACTAATTGTTGTCAGTTATGTTAGTAGGCCTTTAATTCTATAAGTTCTTCCCCTGGGCTGTCAGAACTCTCAACACCCACACAGGATAAATTAATTAAAAGGTGCAATAAAACGGACATGTGCAATACAATTGATATGTGCAAAACACTCAATTTACCTCATGTATAAATTATAGCATTTTAAGTAGGCATTTATTTATTTTTATACTTATTTATTACATCACATGTCCTTGTTCTTGTTTTTGTCCTTGTTTAGCTCGGTATTTTTTAAATGTTTTTACTCATGTTGTTTTTGTGTTATGATTGTCATAACTATGCACCTTATGCAGTGGCACTTTCAATTGCGTTGTATAGTGAACTATATAATGACAATAAAGACTATTTGATTTGATTTGATAATAACAGGTGACAATATAGTTTCTCTAAATTCCTAAAAAAAAAAAAAAAAAGTTTTTAAATAAACATGAATTATTTTAAAACTGCAGCAGATCTTCAATGATTTTTTTTTTCTTAATCACAAATCCTTGAGTCTAGGCCCTTCATGGGGTTTCAAACGCATCTCGAGGTCTTCATCAGCTGATATAATTTCCTCAGGTGTCAGAACTTTTAACGTTTAATAAATAAAAGCAGATATGATGGGCCAAACTAGCTCTTCTTCCATACTGCACTGAAATTATTATGGAATGGACTAAATGATGAAATAAAGATGTGTAATTCTATGTTAGTTTTCAAGAAGACTTTAAAATCTAAAATTATCAAGGGTTACAATGAAATTTGATTGAATTTGATTTTTCAGTTTAAGGTATCGTGTTTTGTAACAATTAATGTAATTAATTAATGTAATGTATATGCATGTAGATAGTACAGGAGAGGCAAAAATAAGCCTTGGGGCTTCAGCCTATTCCTTTTTCGGTTGCTGTCTGATGGATTCTTTTGTAAAAAACATGATTTTATTTAAGGAGCAGTAACAGTAACAATAACAAATACAATAAGACATACATAAGGACTATTTAAAAACCATCTCATATCATATTTATTGTATATAAATTGTTCTTTTTCTCTTATGTGTGCTTTTTAACCTGTTTGCTGCTGGAAACTCAATTTCCCTGAGGGAGCTATCCCAAGGGATCAATAAAGTTTTATCTAATCTAATCTTTGTTGTCTTTGTTTTGTTTGTTTTTGTTGTTTTTTTGTAACCCAAATAAAGCATTCATTCATTCATTCAAATGAATAGAATTAAAGGATGGCTGTCTCAAAGGAGAAAAACCACAGAAAATGCCAACTTTAAATTTGACTTAACTTTCAGACTGATGGATTAATATCATAATATGAAGCCTGTGGGTATTTCCAAAAGTATTGATGAACATTATAGTTATTGGGTGGTAACCTGGTTATTCCTTAGGTCCAGTTGTAATGATTCAGTACTTCAAGACCTTTTAGCATTTTTGTTTGTGTGAAGAGACAAATGAGACAAACATGAGGTGAGGTGTGCATCTGAACTTTAGAAAGTGCTGGCTTCCTGTTTCCTCCTGCTTCCAGTCTTCATGATAACTGAAGCAGACACAATCCATCTCCGGGCCAAGAAAACCATTATAACCCATAAGAACCCACAGTGACACGGGTGTCACAAACATTTTAAATGTTCTAGTAATGTTCACGTATGTTTTCTCAAGTACATAAGTGTGTTTTTGGTAACACTTTACTTGAAGGTATCGTCATAATAGTGACATGATACTGTCATAACTGTGACATGACACCATCATAAACATTATGTCAATGTCATAAACGTTTATGACTGCTGTCATTAAGTGTCATTCGGTTTTTGTCATGACATGTTGACATTCCTTGGGTTGTCTTGATTATGACAACTTGACTTTAATCAAAGTGACATTACCAGAAATATCTTTGTCATGGCAACTTGACATAAACAAAATATGTTTCTATATTTGTGTTTATGGCAAGTTGGCATAATGATTATTATAATTAGATGTGCAAGGTTACAGACCAATTCTAGCAGTTTTGGGTATCTTGTCAGTATTCTGTCAAACATCTATGACCAAGTGCTAGAATTGGTCTGTAACCTTGCACATCTAACTATAATAATCATTATGCCAACTTGCCATAAACACAAATATAGAAACATATTTTGTTTATCTCAAGTTGCCATGACAAAGATATTTTCTGGTAATGTCACTTTGATTAAAGTCAAGTTGTCATAATCAAGACAACCCAAGGAATGTCAACTTGTCATGACAAAAACCGAATGACACTTAATGACAGCAGTCATAAACGTTTATGACATTGACATAATGTTTATGACACGTTTATGATGGTGTCATGTCACAGTTATGACAGTATCATGTCACTATTATGACGATACCTTCAAGAAAAGTGTTACCGTGTTTTTTAGTGTTCTACAGCTACAGCAGCTTGATGAGAAGCCATTAAATAAGGCAGTGTTATTTATATTTATTTATACTCGATTTATTATTATTTTGTTACTTAAAAACAAATCTGAAATGGAATTTGTTGTCTAACAGCTCTATTAAAGTCACAAGTTTGATATATGTGGTGGAGATGAAAACAAAAAAGGCAGTTTTTGTTTTTATTTATTATTGATTTAATATTATTTTGTTACTTAAAAACAAATCTAAAAAATATTTCATTGTTAAACAGCGCTATTAATGTCACAATTTTGATATATGTGGTGGAGATGCAAAGAAAAAGGCAAATTTGTGTTTCTGTAAACAGAAAAGGTGTCTAGTTTATTCATTTAAAAATAAGATATATCATAAGGTCCACTTGGTCTGTGGTATATCCCCCATACTTTTCCTTTTTAAGGATTACTGGCTCTGGGTTCTTATGGGGTAAAGAACTGGTTTGAACCGGTCACGAATTTCAAGAGAACCTGGCTTTTATTGTTTTTTGATGTCTGTCTTCTTGAGAGGTCAACAGCCAGGATTAATAATGCTAGACCTGAAACCAGAATCAACTGGTCTAAAGCTATCGCTGTGGTCCAAGGGTTACTTTGAATTTAATTAACGTTTCATATGATGTTGTTTTTATTATTATTATTTTATTATTGTTATTATTATCATTATAATACATTTTCTTTTTTATACGTATATGTTTATGTTATTGTTGTGGCTTTATTTTCCATATATTTGTGACTGCTGTTTGCGGTCTTGTTGATTGTGTTGTATGTGTTTTCAGCATAAAAAGCCAATAAAAAATATTTGAATAATAATGTTTCATGATTCTATTTTTATCCTGAATCTGTGTTCTGTTTGGGCTAAATTTATGTTGTTGTTGTTTTTTGTTTGTTTTTTTTTTGGTCGTCTGTCTGTTTTTTTGCCGTGTGGCTTTGTACTGGTGTATCGTTGTTTACATTTTTGTTGTTGTGGTTATCCTTTATATTATTCTTTGTATGTTATTTGTGTGTACATTATGTCTAATTTGTAAATACGTTTGAGTCTTTGTTGTCTAGAATTGTGTTTTAGTGTTTTGTTTTCATATTGTGGCTCCTAATAAGTAATCCACTGTTCTTTTCTTTGTTTCTTCGTTAATAAAAATAATTTAATAAATCAAAAAAAAAAAAAAAAAAAATCCATCTCCGGGCCAAGAAAACCATTATAAAAAACTGGTTTGAACCTGTCACGAATTTCAAGAGAACCTGGCTTTTATTGTTTTTTGATGTCTGTCTTCTTGAGAGGTCAACAGTCAGGATTAATAATGCTTGATAGACCTGAAACCATAATCGATTGGTCTAAAGCTATCGCTGTGGTCCAAGGGTTACTTTGAATTTAATTACATTTGACATTTGACAATTTTACAAAAACAGTTGCACAAGTGGCCAGTTGCACCAGCGCTACCATCGGCCCAACCAACCACTGAACGCTGTTTTATAATATCAAAAAAGCATTTTAAATTTAGCAAAAATTGCTATTTTAATAATATAACAAGACATTTTAATCTTACAAAAACATCGTGCCTACCCAGGTCTCTTCACGGACAGCCGGGAGAAATATAGCAATTCTGCTAAGCCTGTTTGTACAACCATCTTCTCATGTCTCATGTTTCATGTTGCAATGTTTAATGGCTCTGTACTGTCTGTCCTAAAAATGAATTCATTCATTCATATGATTCTCTTTTTATCCTGGAATCTGTGTTCTGTTTGGGCTAAATTTATGTTGTTTTGTTTTTTGTTTTTTTTTGGTCGTCTGTCTGTTTTCGCCGTGTGGCTTTGTACTGGTGTATCGTTGTTTACATTTTTGTTGTTGTGGTTATCCTTTATATTATTCTTTGTATGTTATTTGTGTGTACATTATGTCTAATTTGTAAATACGTTTGAGTCTTTGTTGTCTAGAATTGTGTTTCAGTGTTTTGTTTTCATATTGTGGCTCCTAATAATTAATCCACTGTTCTTTTCTTTGTTTCTTCGTTAATAAAAATAATTAATAAATAAAAAAAAACAATCCATCTCCGGGCCTTCTCACACCTGGAAGTCTGAGCCAAGCTCCAAGAGTTTTGATACACTGTTTACATTTGATCAAGTTAGAATAGGTTTCACATTGCATTTAAGTGAGTGCACTAAATAACTATATGTCACAATTTTTTGCCAATTTTCTCAAATGTCAATTATTAATTTGGTCTCCTCCAAGGTTATAATAGTTTTGGATTTTTCATTAGTTTTAGTTTTAATTTCGTTGTGAATTTTTGTTTTCAAATTCAGTTAGTTTTAGTCAGTTTTTAGAGTGAGTTTTCTAGTTTTAGTTTAGTTTTTATTAGTTTTAGTGTTAGTTTTTGTTTTTTTGTAATGGGTATGTGCCTTCATTTCCTTTGGTTTATCCATCTCAGCCCCAATAAGGTTATTAACTCTTACAGTTCCAGGTGTTTTGTATTTTGGTTGAAGTGTAGACATCCCAGTCTCAGTAAACATATTTACCATGTGTTCCTGCATGTTCCAATAGAAACACTGAATTATGTATGAAAAAAGTTGACAAAGACGAAAACTAAAGACATTTTCACCATAATTTCAGTTAGTTTTGTAACCACACAGTTTCAGTTAGTTATCGTTTTTTCAAAAACTCGTTTTTATTTTTATTTCAGTTAACGAAAATCTTTTTTTCAATTTTAGTTTTCGTATTTCGTTAGTTTTCATTAACTATAATAACCTTGGTCTCCTCCATTCTCCATGTGCTGCCGTGGCTCACTTTGGGTTTTTTTGCATTGGTTCTGACAATAGGCTGCTAGAGCTTTATAAAAAATGGTCCAAAAGTTTAAATAATCGTTTTAAATTAAAAAAAATTAAAAAACCTTCCTGTAATTTTGATTCCGATCAAAAAGAGGTATGAATACACGACTATGAGGGAGGTGTAAAAGCCCTTACTCTAAGACGGACAGTGTATAAGACTATTTTCCGAAGATAAAAAAGTCCTGGATTGTGGTTGTTGTGGTATTAAGTAGACATTGAATTAAGGTTGAGTTTTTTGTTTGTTTTTGAATATTTAAAACTTTAAAACATACCGGGAAATGACTGGCTTCCACATATATTGTCAACTCAAACAGGTTTCTAATATCTCAGTCTTAAAAATGTAGAAAGAGATAATTAAGTTTCAGCTCTTAAACTTATTAGCAACTGCTCTTAGTTATGAATCACCTTGACTGGAATGAAAAAAGTATATACAGTCATGAAAAAAATATTAGACCACCCTTGTTTTCCTTTATTTCTTGTTCATTTTAATGCCTGGTACAACTAAAAGGACATTTGTTTGGACACATATAATGATAACAACAAAAATAGCTCATTAGAGTTTAATTTAAGTGCTGATATCTAGACATTTAACATGGTTTTCTTGATAATTTTGGTTATTATTATAATTATTATTATTAGTTAGCTATTTTTGTTGTTATCATTATATTTATCCAAACAAATGCACCTTGACTTCTACCAGGCATGAACAAGGAAATGAAAAAAACAATGGTGGTCTAATCAGTTTTTCCATGACTGTATATGTATATATATATATATATATATATACACACTACCGGTCAAAAGTTTTTGAACACCCCAATTTTTCCAGTTTTTTATTGAAATTCAAGCAGTTCAAGTCAAATGAACAGCTTGAAAGGGTACAAAGGTAAGTGGTGAACTGCCAGAGGTAAATAAAAAAAGGTAAGCTTAACCAAAACTGAAAAATAATGTACATTTCAGAATTATACAAGTAGGCCTTTTTCAGGGGACAAGAAATGGGTTAACAACTTAACTCTATGGAGTCTTGGGCTACTTTGTCCATTTTTGAATTATTTTCATGTCTTTGTAAGTCATTTTGTGTCTTTTTTTGGTAATTTTGTGTCTTTTTTTTAGTCATTTTGTGTCTTTTGGTGTCTTTTTTTGTCATTTTGTGTCTTTTTTTAGTCATTTTGTGTCTTTTGGTGTCTTTTTTTGTCATTTTGTGTCTTTTTTTGGTCATTTTGTGTCTTTTTTTAGTCCTTTAGTCCAACATAAAATGTGATTTTGAATCTTTTTTTACTTTCAAAACACTATCATGCTCAATAAAGAATTTTAAATGTTGCAAATGTGCATTAATTTCAGAGTAGACTGAGACATTAAACTGCATCATTTTCAATTAAATTCTGGAAAAGTTGGAAAAGGTGTGTTCTAAAACGTTTGACCAGTAGTGTATATATATATATATATATATATATATATATATATATATATATATATATATATATATATAAAGTGTATGATGTGACTGAAGGAATGAATTTAGACAAAGAACAAATATCCTGTAACCAATCACTCAGACAAACTGTCTTTGATGTTCTAAATACTGTAATAACAACATGTTTTACCGAAATTTATACTTGTGTCAATACTGAAAATATAATAAAACACCGTTCAGACAAATCTCTTCTTCTTCCCGGTCCCTGTCCTGTAGCGGTCCGGGTGCATCTGGAGAGGGCAGCGCTCCATGTTGTTGATGCAGCCGAGGTTTCTCTGCTGCATTGTGTTTGTTTTCCTGGCTTCTCGTTAAAGAAACACAGGAAGTATGAATGTTAGAACCGCTTCCTCACTGTAACATGTCTGTTTTTTTGGAGGACTTTCTGGACGTTCATACAAAAATCAATGAGGAGGAGAGAAAACGGTCAAAATAAAAAGTATATACAATTAAAAAAAAGTTTTCAAATGATCCCAACAGGTTTTTGATAGTGCCAACAGCTCTTACAGTGGGTTGGAGAAGAGTCCATGACACAGCAGTATTCAATACTACTATATTTACTCTAATGTGGGGGGGTCGGTATCTTCTGGCTCAGAATGTGTCCATTTTATCACAACTTGGGTGTTATTTTCACAGTTCTGTCCATCATTTCAAATCCACAGGAAGTGGAAGGTCAACGGGAGAGCAGAGGAAGGTCTCCAGGGTTCATGATGAGGCTCGAGTCCAGGTTCAGGTTATCTGTGGAGAGGCCAGACAAGCATCAGCATCAGCGTCAACACAGTCTGTGTTAGTCTCCTCTTCCTGCAAAAGGCTCAAATATGTCGAACTCTGTCCTAACGAAAGAATAAATGATCTAAAATCCCCACTTTGTATAGAGAGAGAGCAAAAACTGCTCAGTGTCTAATCAGTTGACCAATTATTCCTAAACATTTAATTCAAATGGCTATAATTTAACGGTTTGATTCTGCAAACTGTCTTTTTAATTTAGAATTTCCTGTTTTCCTTAATATTTTGAAGTAGAAAACACACATGGAGAAAGAGTGTAACCATGGGGGACTCAGCAGTGTATTTAAAAGGTTTTTTGACAATAATGGAGTTCTGTGGCACAGAGGAATAACTTTTACACACACACACATTTTAAGGTTAAAGGGCATAGTTTGAAATCTCTGAAGAATATCTTTTTTTGGTAACACTTTCTATGAAGACTACATCTATAGTGCATTATGAGCGCATTCATAGTGAATTATAATGCTCATTATAATCAATCATAATGCATTATGACTGCATTCATAAACACATATAAAGCTTCATGATGCACTATATCAACAGTTATAAATATAGCTTATAATGACTTATAAATCCAAGTGTCTTATGAGTGCTCTTGACTGGTTATAAACTACAGGCTGACTGATGAGGCTTATAATATTTAGTTATAAGGACTCATAGGATGCCATAAGTATAAATAAATGATCAATGTATGCTTTAAGTAAAGTGAGGTTCATATAGACACATCTATAATGCAGTATAGCTAATCATGATGTTTCATGATTCATCATGATTAGCTATACTGCATTATAGATGCGTCTATATGAACCTCACTTTACTTAAAGCATACATTGATCATTCATTTATACTTATGGCATCCTATGAGTCCTTATAACAATTGATTGTTGAGGTGTGTGTATAGAGGGGTATGAGTAGTTGTAATGTATTATAAGCCTCATCAGTCAGCCTGTAGTTTATAACCAGTCAAGAGCACTCATAAGACACTTGGATTTATAAGTCATTATAAGCTATATTTATAACTGTTGATATAGTGCATCATGAAGCTTTATATGTGTTTATGAATGCAGTCATAATGCATTATGATTGATTATAATGAGCATTATAATTCACTATGAATGCGCTCATAATGCACTATAGATGTAGTCTTCATAGAAAGTGTTACCCTTTTTTTTTTTAAAAGTGGCTTAAATACAGTAATACAGTATGGATAAGTACATCATACACAAAAAACAACCATCCTTTAACCCAGGGGGGTCAAACTGATCCATGAAAGGGCCGAGTGGCTGCAGGTTTTGTTCCAGACGAGCAAGACGGAACAAACCAACTGAGGGAAGACGCTTCAGACGACTGAATGAGTTGAGTTGAGAATAAAAAGCCTCCCATGGATCAGTAGACCAGCCTGCTGTAACCCTTGGTGTGCTGTGTGTCAGTAGCTGTGTATCAACATCACCTTGATCAAAGTTGTTGAGTTTTTTGGAGTTGGATCCTTCCCCCAGTCCCTCCATGTCCACGAGATCACTGTTGACATCTGAGTCGTTCAGAGCGCTGAGGGTAACGTCTACACACACACACACACACACACAATTAGTCTTACTGTTTGTGAACACTGTAAACACATTGAATTTAAAAAGCACAGTTACGCTACAATAACAACAAAATTACATTATAACAAAAAAAAAAGTTATTTTAAATAATGTAGTGTATACTAGACAAAGTGAAGGGCTCCAAAAATGTCATGTTATGTAAATGTTATGACATATAAGTTAATATTATAACGCTATACTTTTTAGATAATAATAATACTAATCCCCTTAATTTCATCTGCTTTCACTTAAATGACCCCACCGTTCTCTTTGTTATTATCAGTATTATGTAGTTTTGCCTGCTTTTATGACGTTGATGTTGATTTGTAAGGTGATCATGAGTGTTCAGAAAGGCGCCTATAAATAAAATGTATTATTATTATTATCATTATTATATTATTATTATTATTATTATTATATTCTGATTCTTACCACATGTAGGTTACTAAGGCAAGAATACACAAGGTTGTGCTATACTTCATGATGTACATTGATCTGATCATTATGTGCCAGTTGATGATGTAAAAGAAAAAATTGTGTGTAGTAAAGAGGAGTGTGTCATGTAGTAGTAGACTTACCAGCAGTCTTCTGTTTCTTCAGGCTGGTCTGGCTGGAGGGGGCGCCCTGTAGTCCGGACGCTACGACAACATGAGATGTGGGCACGGAGATGACCGTTGGAGTGCCCTGTGTTGCCATGGCAACAGAAGCGATGTTTTTCTTAACGGCCTTCTTGGGCCCGTCGGAGGAGGAGACGGGCAGCGCTCCGTCTTCGTACAGCTTCCTCTTCACCGTGCTCTTCGTCTGACCGCTGGAGGGAGGATGGGAACTAAACTGACTTTAGTATTTACACTTACAGGAGCATCCATATGATCTGATATGAGGAGTTTATTCACAACCCAGATTATCCAAAAAGTTTAGATACGGTCTAAAACGTAAATAAAACAGAATGCAAGAATTTTGCTAATCCTTTTTGAAGTCAATTGAAAACTGTATAAAGACAATTTTTTTTTATCTTAGATAGAAATAAGATAAATAATACATGAAATAACATGAATAATAAAGATGAAACACAATGTTGAGAAAAAGTAAAAATTAAACTTTTCAGTTGGGTAAAGTTGACTGCAAGCTACAACCTGATTTTCCTCAATATGTCTAATATATGTCAAAACATATCACGTTTATCAGTTTGAACATTTTGTCTTTGTACTTTTTTCAACTGAATATATGTCAAAAAGGATTAGCCAATTTGTGTGTGTGCGTTACCCTGCAGGACTGGAGTCTGCCACTGGGTGAAGCTGCATGGTGAGCTCTCCGAGTTTAGTAAAAGCAGCTCCAGCTGCAGAGAAGATCTCCCCAACCTGTGAAACACACATGGAACATTAAAACTCTGGACTGTGAGACAGTACCTGGTGCCAGTTTCATTATCACACAGACTGTTTGAAGAGTAACGTAAGACTCAAATAACAAATAACAATATGCAGAGATTCACTACATGTCCCAAAGTGTGTAGACATTTGAACACTAATTGAATTAAATGGGTATGACATCTCATGACCCCTGAATGAACTGAACTGAATCAAAATCTTATCATGGCTATCTTAGTCCAAATAATCAACATCACAATGGAACTTGAGATTTACACCCATACCATTCAGGAAACAAAGTACTACAGTGGGATCATTAATCTAGAAGCATTTCTCAAATATATATCGTCACCTTGTTAAAATAATCGCCTAACTCATTTTTCAAGTTTTGCAGGAAACACAAAAAACTTCACCAAAAGTGTAACATACGACATTTATTGATCATTTCACTCAAAAAGGATGTAACAAAGGATGGCTATTGGCATAGTAATAACACTGTGTGTAAATCATTGAACATGCCTTTGTGACTTAAGCAAGATGTGGTAACACTTTATTTTGAAGGAGTCTACATAAGAGTCACACAAGCCTGTCAGAAAACATGGCTGTGTAACAGTACTGTGATTAGTTGTATGTGTTCGTTTTGTATTGTGATACAGTTAAACTGACCCTGATCTTGTTGTTATATTACTGTGTTAAACTTTTGGCGCTGAAGGGGTCCTTTTTGTTTGTATATCTTACTGCTATAGCAGTAAGATATACAAACAAAAAGGACCCTTCAGGCCAAAAGTTTAACAAAGTAATATAACAACAAAGATCAGGGTCAGTTTAACTGTATCACAATACAAAAGAACAACTACAACTAATCACAGTACTGTTACACAGCATGTTTCTGACAGGCTTGTGTGACTCTTATGTAGACTCCTTCAAAATAAAGTGTTACCATATCTTGCTTAAGTCACAAAGGCATGTTCAAAAAATTGCCTAAGTCATTTATTTCTCTTAAGTTACATAATTTACACACAGTGTTATTACTATGCCAATAGCCATCCTTTCTTACATCCTTTTGGAGCGAAATTATCAATAAATACCATATGTTACACTTTTGGTGAAGTTTTTTGTGTTTCCTGCAAAACTTGAAAAAATTAGTTAGGCTATTATTTGAACAGTGTGACGATATTCTCAAAGTAAATTTTCAAAGTAAAAGCCTTTCTGGAGCCTTAGTTGACCGCTGAGGTCACCTTAAATCCACCGATAACAGACCTGCTCCTCGCGCCAGTAGGAGGGAAACGTACAGAGGCACGAGCGTCTGTGTAATTACTAGTAACAGGACATTTATCATACTGGGCTAACGGCTGATGCTAACTACTTCTCGGTGTTTTATGTGTAAAAACGACTTACTTTAGTGGAAGCTGAGGTCATGTTGCTGGTCTCTGTGGTAGCATAGACTGGTTATAGTCTCTACAGACTGTATAGGAGGACTTAATGATGCTTTCAATGGGAGTGAACAGCTGCTAACATGCTAACAGTTTAGCTAGGTAAGTTAGCATTTGGTGCTCCTGCTGTTAGATGAGCAGCACGAGATCTGCTACTGCTGCAGCGCTTTTAGTGTCGCAGCCTGAGAGAGTCCAGCATTTGAACACACCGCTGCATTGTGCTGCTTTAAGTTGTATTATTAAGTTGCGGTGAGTCAACGTTACCGCTAGAGACACACAAATGGCTCAGTTCACCCCTGAACACAACACGGCTAGTGGTGCCTTCAATGCCACCTCGTAATATCCACGATCAGTAAAATAATTTAAAATGTACAGTTTTTTCAGAAAAAAATAATTTAAAATTTACTCCAGCTGGGATTGTTTCCTGTGTAATCTTACTGCTTATATGTTTTTGTTAAATTTTGCTAAATAAACATGCTTTCCTAGCACGAAAATGCAAACAGTTTAATATAGTTTGCATGTAAAGACACAAAAAAAACAACAACAAAAACATCAGAAATGTGGTCCACTTGGTCTGTGGTATATCCCCCATAATTTTCTTTCAAGGATAACTGGGCTGGGTTCTTATGGGTTAATTTTCACTGTCACAGATATTAAAGTGGACAGATGATCACAAAAACAGCAGCACAAACTTCCAAAATGAGCATAAAGTTGCAAAATCCTTAAAATCTCAAAGTTTTTATTTCCTTTTTTAATCATAATAATTTAAAGCTCACTCAGTGCTAGATTAAAATAAAATTCAAGCTGATTTATGACTAAATGGTGTGATCTAAATGAATCGATTTAAAGAGGAAGTGCTACAATGGCAATAATGTTCCAGAGAGCCTTCTACTCTTACTACTACTACTACTTAATTAATTATTTGCATGAAAACAGTGTCTATCTTCATAAAATGTATGTTTCAATTATTAATGTATGTGTTTATTAATCTAATCTAATCTAAAGACAATATTACAACACCATATTTCGTTCCCCCTTATTTTAGTAAACATTTTGTTCGTTTTTTTAATTTATCTTAATTTTTTAACACATTGACTTACAGCAACATTTATCTGTTTATTATTATTATTTAAATTATTATTGTGGTTGCCTTCAATGCCACCTCGTAATATCCATGATCAGTAATCCACTTGTTTAATCATTAACGTCCACATTACAGAAGACAGTTCTGCCTGATACGGATAAAATCAAGTATTACGATTGTTGTTTTTTAACCAAATACCTTGATATCGATATGGTAGTGATGACTATTAGTGCTTTCACAAAACACATTTCATAAATTACCATTAGTAATGTGAATTTGACGAAGTGGGTAAAGATATACAGTACAGGCCAAAAGTTTGGACACACCTTGTCATTCAATGTTTTTCCTTTATTTTCATGACTATTGACATTGTAAATTCATCAAAACTATTAATGAACACATGTGGAATTATGTACTTAACAAAAAAGTGTGAAATAACTGAAAACATGTCTTATATTCTAGTAAGCAAAGGGTGGTTACTTTGAGGAATCTAAAATACAAGACATGTTTTCAGTTATTTCACACTTTTTTTGTTAAGTACATAATTCCATATGTGTTTATTCATAGTTTTGATGCCTTCAGTGAGAATCTACAATGTAAATAGTCATGAAAATAAAGAAAAACGCATTGAATGAGATGGGTGTGTCCAAACTTTTGGCCTGTACTGTATGTGTACAACTAGAACAGTCTGGTCTTTAAAAAAAAGTACAGTAATGCAGCTTCTAAAACCAAAAGATGACAATACACATGACATGACATAAAATCTGAGGCTATACAGTTTGTTTTAGTCTCTTATATTCTGCTGCAATATTGTCAGCATCTTGGGATTCTTTTTCTTTGGTTACATCTTTACGGAATAAGACTTTCACAAATGTAACACTAGAAACAACAACAAAATAATAATCATTTTTAACATGTTCATTTTTGTTTTTAATTGTTTTTGTTATTGTCATTATAACTTGTTGATGTTATACATTTGTTTTTTCTATTATCAGTTTATTACTTTCTAATAACTATGACATTTTAGGTGGAGGCTTTAAATAAGCCCATCTGGGTTTTCTGCCTCTCCCTGCACTTTACATTGTATGTTATTTTTGTCATTTTATGTAATTCTAACTGTGCAAATAAAATAAAACCAAACCAAAAAAAAGCAATACACTCTCAGCACGTTTCCACCAATTGTGGCACAAGGCCTATTCATGAACCAAACTAATTCTGTCTGTTCACCATGCTTAAAGTAAACTAACTACATATAATCAGATCTTCAGTTCAGGGGTTCACATTACAAGACAAATGTGGCTTTTTTCTTTCGTTCTATTTTTGGAGGATACAACTGATGCATCTACCCTTGATGCAGCTAGAACCCTTGATCTCAACGAGAGCCCAACCAATATGGGATTTTTTTTTTACGCAATACTGATTATACAGGGGAAACATTTGTCTAAAACTGATATGGCGGCCTATATAGCAGACTGTGCACCGATTTTTCACCACTCTGTAAATGTACCAAGAGGGCTACTTTCTCAAAAATAAAACTGTATTAAATCATATTTAACATAGTTATACATGATACAAACAATTTATTGCATTGTCAGCCAATTCTATAAATTATAACTGAGAAAATAAAGAATAAATACAAACAAAATAATCAGCCAAATAAACATCACTGTTCAGTTCCAGTCAGTTGCTAGCTTTTTTTTTTTTTTTTTTTTTAAAGAATAGAAAATTAAGCGCACACACCATTTCTTAATCACGGCAAGCAACATTTTTAGCATTATAAATTGTGTAAAAATTTTTTAAAAAAAGCTTTCATACTGGCACATGTCGGACAGCAACGGATAGGCCTTTTATATACCAATATGAGCCACAAAAAAAAAAAAAATCAGTCTTTTTGATTTATCTTTTGGGCTCTAGTCCCAACATCCCTTGCAGGCCTGTCAGCTGTTTAATAGCACATTCAGGCACTGCTCACAAACTACTAAAGTCAGAACATATAGACGTTTTCAGACCAATTAAAGCCAGAATTAAACTCATTATATACAGTGCTAACAATGAAGATATAGATAAAGTACAGTTCTATGAGCATATTTATATTTTGACTAGTTGTCCAACATGTGCAGAAGTGAGACATTTCCAACGTGTAGTCTACATGGAGCTGACCTGTGTCTCACACTGGTATAAACCACTCTGTCAGCTGTTCAAGGGCAACTTCCTGGTAATAAACAGGGAAATATATTTTTAGAACATAACAAAAATCAGCCTGAAAGCATCATTTTGCTTCAACAAAACAACAGAAAAAGAGAGGCTTTTGCCTCGAGGAGAAACATCTTTGACGGCCCGATACAACCCTGATTTGAAAAAAACAAACACAAAATTGTGACACTGAAAAGCATGATAAAACACAATTTGCAAATTATTTGGGACCTAAATGAAGTCAGTATTTAATGCAGTAAAAGTACAAGAAATATAATGCTTAAACTGGGAATTCTTTATTTTTTTTGTAATCATATATACATTCCTAATTTGTGGCAAGAAAGAAAGTAAGTAAGTAAGTACGCAAGTAAGTACGTAAGTAAATACGTAATTAAGTAAGTAAGTACGTAATTAAGTAAGTAAGTACGTAAGTAAGTAATTAAGTAAGTACATAAGTAAGTAAGTACGTAAGTATGTAAGTAAGTACGTAAATATGTAAGTAAGTACGTAAGTAAGTAAGTACGTAAGTATGTAAGTTTGTAAGTAAGTACGTAATTAAGTAAGTAAGTACGTAAGTAAGTAATTAGGTAAGTACATAAGTAAGTAAGTACGTAAAGGAATGAAACAAACAAACAAAGAAAGAAATGTCAAATGTATTGTTTTGTTGTCTTTGTTGACTGAAGATTTCAGTAATTCCGATAGCACTGGAACGCAGCGTAGTAACACGTCATGCCACGTTTAACCTGACCAGTAATTAGGAGACAGAAATGGACCGTCGCCGTCACTTACAATGAAATAAAAACCTCCCAACTGTGAATAAGGGCCGTGCAGCTCCCTGTTCTCCTCACTCTCCCGACAGCGCCTGAATGCAGCAGCAACAATAGGACAGTCACGTGAGCCACGTGACGTAGATCAACATCCCGGAAACTCCCAGTGTTTATTCACAGTCACATGACCGAACAAGTGACACAAGTTTTAGCAGCAAGTTAACTTTGTTGGGCGTCTGAACAAACGTTAACAATGTTGATTTGTGGACCAAAACTCGCTGCTTGCGGGGTTGTGTTGAGCATGTGGGGGGTTATCATGTTGGTGAGTGTGCTTCTTTGATTGACTTTCTTATTATTGGTAATCATTTCTTCATTTTCAATAAGATAAAGTCAACATAATTATAGCATATGGCTTCTTAAACCGCGTCCAGGTAGGACAATGAGTACGTTTTCGAGTTTAACCCATAAGAACCCACAGTGACACGGTTGTAAAAAACACTTTAAATCTTTTATTATCTTCCATATTCAGCTTTATGCTTCACTTTAACCCTATAAAGCCAAATGTATCATATTTGTTACACAATAACTTATTTGAAAATTTGTCAGTTGTCATTTTATTGCATTTCATACATTATGCATTAAATAAAGCAACATACAGTCTTTTTCTCATTTAGGTAAACTAAGTCAAGGTTTAACTGACATAATTAGGTATATTAAGAGTAAAATTGAGATATCTCTCGAATAATTCAAAGAAATACATTTTTTTTTTGGTGTGAAAACGTCATATCAGCAGATGTATGATGTTGTGTTATATGGAAAAAAAATATTTTGTATGTTTGAGGAAAATGTTAAAAGGAAAGTCAAAGTTTTAATTGGTTAAAAATATTAGGTTTTATATGTTTTTGTCAGTTCAAGAAAAACAAACTGTGAGCAACAAATTGCACAAAAAGACCCAATGTATCAAATTTGATACAAATTAGAATTCATATATATGCAAATTCATATATATTATTTTTATTTGTCAGCAGGTTTTTTTTATTTTATTTAATTTTCTTGCAATTATTTCATGGTTCAGGCTTTATAGGGTTAACTCATTAAATCCCTAAACGACGCATACTCAACACTCTGGTGTGGTGGTCATGTGACTTTGACAAGATGTGACTTCTCCAAAATGTGGCTGTGACTGGAAACAGAACACTAAAAAAGTAGTTAATTTCAAAAAGCTTATTTTTTAGTTACTAGGCTAAGTTCAAACCCATTTAACAATTCTAATCCATTAATAGTGTGCCCTTTATTGCATTTAACCCTATTAGAGTTTGTTATTTGTTTTTATTTATTATTATTTTGTGACTTAAAAACAAATCTGAAAAATAATTTGTTGTTAAAAAGCACTATTAATGTCACAATTTTAATATATGTTGTGGAGATGCAGAGAAAAAGGCAAATTTGTGTTTCTGTGGGCAGAAAAGGTGTCGAGTTTATTTATATTGAAATAAGAAATATCATAAAAAAATAACACCATAAACGCCCAATATGACATATATGTCACATCACATATCTTTGACATTTAGGAGTACTAAAAAAAAAAAAAACATCAGAAATGTGGTCCACTTGGTCTGTGGTATATCCCCCATAATTTTCTGTCAAGGATAACTGGGTCTGGGTTCTTATGGGTTAATTTTCACTGTCACGGATATGAAAGTGGACAGATGATCACAAAAACAGCAGCACAAACTTCCAAAATGAACAGAAAGTTGAAACTCAAACTCAAATCTCAAAGTTTTTATTTCTTTTTTTAATCATAATAATTTAAAATTCACTCTAGCTGGGATTGTTTCCCAGGGTTATAAAATTGGGATAAAATTTTGCTAAACAAACTTACTTTCCGAGCACAAAAATGCAAACAGTTTAATATAGTTTGCATGTAAAGACTCAGTGCTAGATTAAAATAAAATTCAAGCTGATTTATGACTAAATGGTGTGATCTAAATGACTTAATTTAAAGAGGAAGTGCTACAATGGCTGTAATGTTCCAGAGAGCCTTTTACTCTTTACTTAATGAATCATTTGCATGAAAACAGTGTCTATCTTCATAAAATGTATGTTTCAATGAATAATGTATGTGTTTATTAATTATCTAAAGACAGTATTACAACACCATATTTCGTTCTACCTTATTTTAGTTAACACATTTTGTTGTTGTTTTTAATTTATCTTAATTTTTTAACACATTGACTTACAGCAACATTTATCTGTTTATCATTATTATTATTATTATTATTATTTAAATTATTATCAAACTCAAGTCTGTAACTAAATAACGATGATATAAATAATGCGAAGAAATAATAGTATTTAATTAATCAGAATAATGATATCATGGAATATTACATTTTGTATAATTATACTTTGGCAGAGTATTTAAGAAACATAGATTCTTTAATTCACATTCAACTTCAGATTTTTTTAAAAGAGGGAAAAAAATAATTAAAATGAAATACTGACATTGCTTATAAGACTTGTCTTTGTCATAATATGATTAAAAATGTTACTTTTTATTTGTTTTTTTTGCGGTTTTATATTTGACTGAATATTTGAAGATAAGAAACAATAATTCCATTTGTTGAAGGAGACTCCTTAAGCATTTAATAATGATTAGTGTTTACAAGATCAAATGTTTTTAGCTGTTATACGAAACGTTAATTTAACTGGCTCTTAATTCCTTATCTTCAGTTTGATTTAATCAATTTAATCTTCAGTCAGACGTCTACATACTGTTAACTCCTCTTCCTCAGGCCATGCTGGGGATTTTCTTCTGCACACATTCAGCCGTGCTGATTGAAGATGTTCCATTCACAGAAGGCGACCTTAAAGAGTAAGACTTTAACTGGCACACATCACACAGCTGCACTAGGGGTTATATATTATTATTATTATTATTATTATTATTATTATTATTATTATTGAGACTGAGATGGGACTCCACAATGTTTCCAATTTTCCAATTTGGGACCAGTGGCAGCTATTCCTTAACCCTTTATCAGGCAAAGAACTATATTTGGTAACTTCAGGTAATATTTCGAGAAAAAAGTAGCAAATTTACTAGATTAAAGTGGCAAATCTACAAGAAAAAAAGTAGCAGATTTAAGAGATTTAAAGTGGCAAATCTGCGCGAAAAAAGTCGCAGATTTACGAGGAAAAAAGCAACTTCTTTCTCCCAGATTCACCACTTTAAATCTCATAAATCTGCATATTTTTTTCTCGTAGATTTGCCACTTTAATTCTCAAAATATTATTTTCGGATGGTTTTTTTTTACACATTCTGGCAGTATGTAATATCCTCCAATATTCTCTAGGGTTGAAATTTTGAATTTGCAAGTATTTCAATGAGTGCCCTATTAAGGGTTAATAATAAAATGTATATGTAAATATCTGGCAGCAGTAAGTGAACTGAGTGAACATCTTGAGGTTTTTGTGAGACTTTAACGTCGTTGTGTCCCCTCCAGTGGGAACCCTCCTATGAAGGTCTATGAAGTGTTCAACAAGGTGGGCTATAACTGCTTCATAGCCGCTGCTGTCTACGTCCTGCTGGGAGCGTTCTCCTGCTTCCAAGTGAAGCTCAACAAGCAGAAGGTGAGTTTATTTGTTTTCACTTTAGCTGTCATTGACCAGAGCCCTGTACTACGGAGCCAGTTCAACATACCCAGGATATCTTCTCGTCGTCTCGCTTCACTAAGCCTAACAACCGCAATCCCCGATAAATGGTATCATGAAGGTTGTTATCAACTGTCTTAGTTAACCCTTTCCTCTCCAGGCTCTGTGCGTGTTCACATGGGTTACCCGGCAGTTGAGTCATTTGACTCAACTGCCGGGGAAAGACGGTCACGTTCGGCTCACTTCTATGAAGAATATGAATAACTAGAAAATTTCCTCTGGGGAAATTCTGAAAGGGCCACGGGGGCTACTGCCGGTGTGTGTACACTATGATGAGATTCTTCAGAGATTTCAAACTATGCCCTTTAACCTCAAAGTGTGTATGTGTGTGTGTAATTAAAATCACATAAAGTTACGTGTGTGTGTGTGTATCTGTAACTGTAATCAAAGATCAAAGGCAATCAGATCAACGCAATCAACAGAATTAACTGACACCTTTTAATGAAAGAGTGACAGCAGCCAGAGGTGGACTGGAATTTCTGGCCTTGAACAGAAAGCATTTTTGGCAAAACCATAATACCTATCATTGATCTGACTTCACTTTGAGCGTCCCGAGTTCTTCCTGAACGTCTACATATGTTTTTTTTAAGAACAATGAAAAAATAGCTTTGTTAGAGCGATCTAAAAAAAACTGTTACATCTCCCTTCTTTTAGAAATCTCCCTGCGTTTTTAATATGGGAGCCAATGAGGCTGTTGGTGCGTGTTGGTGGTGCATCTGTGCGTCGTACGCCCAAACTATAACTCTGACAGCTTTACCAGAGGATTGTGAGTGAGAAGACAAATTTTCCTACGTTTCTATGTATAAATTATTTATGTAGAGTGGAATTTGCGGCCTGGAGCGCAGTTTTCAAATTTATTTTTTGACAGCTTTTTCTCTCCCTCTACACTCTGAGTGATGACATCACACACTCTGGCACGAACATTCCGTGCGATACACACCCATTATAATCTCAGAATTTCTCCAAAAATGATCATGGTCATTGAACAGGGATTGATAAAAAACTATATGACCTATCGAAACGTGGATTAATACACCAATACACAAGACTTGTGTCTACTGTTTAAAGTTTAAATGGAGTCTCTAGCTGAAATTATGCCGGAGAAGTAGACGTTCGAAAATCTCCAATTATTGTTCTTTTTCGCTCATTTTTTTTCGGCCGTCCCATTCACTTCAATGTAAAATTTTGGGCAGTTTTTCGCAACTAACGTGTCTATGACACATTCCTGCTTCCATCAAAAAAATCTGAAATCCCACTAAATTGTGAGGGAAATGACTTGACAATGAACCTTATTGTTGGGCCTGCAGTGATGTCAGAGATGCCCCTCTGAGTTGGCTTAAGTCATCAGTTCATTTCTGTCTCATATTGGTACAGTTCCTGCCTTAACCTCCTGTGACCCTGCGTCCTCATATGTGGACATTTCATTTTAGGTTTTATGGACCTTATACTTAATTCTGCTTAACTATAACATGTTGTCCTCAGTAGTATACACTCTAGAAAAAGCACAATACATCAATTAGTGTAAAAACAAGATGGCAGCACCTTGCTAAAGTCAATCAACAGTTTATCCCCAGACAAAAGTGGACCAGGTAAAAAATCTGACCAGATTTTATGGTTAAACTTGTTCATTTGTGCTTAATAATGTTTGTAGCTTGATATTCTGTGCAAGTTTGACTATTTTTTAGCAATAGCAACAAGCTACAACTCTGCTAATCAGGAAGTACTCATTTGAGAACGAATAGACTTTTACTATCATTCTTCCAAAAATCCAAGTTTAGCTTGACAAAATGACCTTAACCCATTGAAGCCTGGAAAGCGGATATTTTACAGTATTTGTATAATCTCTCAAATACTTTTTGAATTTCATTTCTATCTGCTACAGAGGCTGAAAAATCTATTATTTAGTAGAAGTGTTGACACTTCTGTTGACTTTCCAGAAAAAATCGCCCAGAGGTTTTACAGGCGTTTAAGGCCTCAATGGGTTAACTCAACATATGTATTGGCTTTCAGCTGCATCTCATGGTCTTCATCATTAATTAAAAAAATTGACTTGATGGTCAAAGAGAGGGAGTAAATGTAAGGAAATAAAAGTTTTATACACTGGTGAATGAATTGTGTTATACAGTAAAATTAACCGATTTGGGTTTTTTTCAAAAACTACTTCCTGTTCAAAGACATTGCTTAGTTTTTGTGATTATCATGTCCTACAAATCCAACATATCAAATATCTAGGAGAAACTCACAATACATACCAAACAAAAGCTTTGGTCTCAGGAGTTTAACCCTTTGATGCACAACATGGGTCAAAAATGACCCGCATTCATTTCCCATGTTATTTATTGCTTGCTGTGTTTTTCTGTGCTCTATCTTTTGATATCAACTTATTTTATGATTGAATATTGTAAATATTTTTTACATATCTTGTTTTTGATAACAACAGATCATTATTTTCATTTTACTTCTCATAATTTATGAAGAAAAAAAGTTTTTGTATTAATACATAGCTAACTACTTGGCTAAGTAGCTTCCTAAGCTAGCCAAGAAGTTAGCTTAACAAGCTACTGAGCTAAAAAATGGATCAGGCTAATTTTTCACCCATGTTGTGTATTAGAAGAGTAGTAACAGAAAAAGGGATTTTATTCAAAAAATAATAAAGGAAAAGATAAAAATTAGGATGTATGATGATCAAAAACGAACTAATTGAGACTGGAATACTGAATGATGAATTATTTCAAAAATATAGAACATAAAAACTGTCGGGTCACTTTAGACCCATGTTGTGCATCAAAGGGTTAAACAGTATTTGTTTGTGCGTGGCCACGATGCTTTGTTTTTTTTGGGGAAATTAAAATAATGTTTGAAGTACTCTGATGTGTACTGATAGTATTCTGTTTGACCTGTTCTCTAGGAGTACCTGGTGCACTAGTGCCACCTGCTGGACTGAGGAGGTCCCAGCAGACACTGACTGTTCTCTGATCACTGACTTCTGTCTCAGGGATCCAATCATGAACTCCAGGGAGGAGACTGGACGTTGCACCTTCATGTGTTTAGGATGAGATTGATTCTACCTCTTATCACAAGTGCCGAAATGATTTGATTGTTGTTGTACAAATCAACCGACTGTGTTGCAAAAAAGCTGTTGTTCTCCAGAGTCTTAATTGTTATTTAAAGAATGTTAATTATTTTGTCTTCACTTGCTCTTTCACACCGCACTATCCAAGAGAATGTTTTTATGACTATTGCCAGCACCCACTTGTGTGGTAATATTATTACATCAGTTTACTTCTGTCTGTACAGTTTCCCAGAGAAATCATATCCTAAAAGCTGTCTTTATTCGAATGTCTAAGGTTGCAGTCCAGCATTTCAAACATTAAAGGCCCAATATTGTAGAAAAAAAGTGAGATTTCCATGTCTTTCTTATTATTATAAGGGTCTTTTCAGACCAATTGTGAGTCATTTAAGTATTTTAGCCCATCTATCTTTTTGAAGCTATCCACACCAATTTTTTAAAACTTTTTTTATTTAATCAGGTTGTTTTTTTATCTCAGCTGTTTGCTATCCTGCAGATTTTGGATGCCAGTCAAAACAAGCCAACCATTAAAAAATAATTTTCTTCATGCGATCGTTCTATTTTCTCGGATTCCGTAGTTCTGTTTACATCAACACACAATATTATGGATATTCATGGATCCATTTGTAAAACTATCAACATATTTGTGAGATAATTACATATAGTTGCTATGAAACGTATAATATAAAACACCTTTTTTTTTTTTTAAAACGAGTATGGAAGTGAGATTAGCATAATTGGATTGTTTATTTGACACAAACCTGGATTTTTCACTTCTTCAAAGCTGCCTTTGTTAAAATGCATTTCAACACATCATCAACATCTGTTGCTGTAATTACACCAATTTAAAGGACCAGTGTGTAGGATTTAGTGGTGAGGTAGCAGATTGCAACCAAGTGATTACACCTCCACTGACCCTCCCTGCCCGAGCGTGGTGAGAACTTAGAAAGTATATAAAGATGGACGTCTCCACTTCATCCCACTGTACAAAAATGAAGCCAAATTACCCCAAAACGGGAGCTGCCATCTCAGCTGGTGACATCATTTGGAGCCAGCGTCCGCACAGCAGTGATCAGGTGGTGGAGCCCCAGTATTGATTGGTCCTGTGTAAACATTTGCCCCCCTAAATCACATCAAATAACTAACTAGTTTTTATTTATACCTATTTGTGTATGATTTATTCTATTTTAATAACTGTACAGCACTTTGGTCAACTGAGGTTGTTTTTAAATGTGCTCTATAAATAAACTTTGACTTGACTTGACTAATTAAAATCAAACTCATCAGAAAATTGAAAACGTACACATTAAACAGTAAATGACAGGAAAAATCTTTGGAAAAAAATGTATTTTCGCTAACATGGAGGGATTGGCATATAAGAGCAGTACTGCAACCAGCCACCAGGGGGTGATTAAGATGGTTTGGCTTCATTTTTCGAGGTGCTGTAATTTTGTCTACCTTTATAGACCGTGTACAGAAAAATGATGGCCTTGGGTAAAATGTGAAGGGCTCTCTCTAGAGCCAGCGTTTGATTTGTCCCTTCTGGGTTACTGTAGAAACATGGCGGTGTAACATGGATATGGAAGAGGATCCATTCTACATATGTAGATATGAAGGGACCAATCAAAGCTAACCAAAGCACAATGATTCTTAGCGACATTAATGAAAACATAATTATGAATATTATATTCCATTTCTGCCAATAGACTGCCTAAATCCTACACAATGCTCCTTTATGTTTCATAATAAACATGTAAATACCTACACACGAAAATATTGTCTATATAATAAAATGAAAAGAGTTCATTAATAAAAAAAATCCAAGTTTAGCTTGACAAAATGACCTTAACCCGTTGAAGCCTGGAAAGCGGATATTTTGCAGTATTTGTATAAGCTCTCAAGTACTTTTTGAATTTCATTTCTATCTGCTACAGAGGCTGAAAAATCTATTATTTAGTAGAAGCGTTGACACTTCTGTTGAATTTCCAGAAAAACTTCAGGTTTTAGGGGCTTATTTTAAAATCGCCCAGAGGTTTTACAGGCGTTTTAGGCCTCAATTGGTTAACTCAACATGTATTAGCTTTCAGCTGCATCTCATGGTCTTCATCATTAATTTAAAAAAATGGACTTAATGGTGTGACTGACACTACCACGCTGCTTCTGGTGGACACTCCTTTACTCAACACACACACACACACACACACACACACATTCTGTTCAGTCATCATAAATGGTACAATATTCGTGGAAATTAAAAGTATTTTCCCCTGCTTGGACTTTCTCATATACACCACTGGTCAAAAGTTTTAGAACACACCAACTTTTCCAGAATTTAATTGAAAATTATGCAGTTTAATGTCTCAGTGTACTCTGAAATTAATGCACATTTGCAACATTTAAAATTCTTGATTGAGCATGATAGTGTTTTGAAAGTAAAAAAAAAGATTCAAAATCACATTTTATGTTGGACTAAAGGACTAAAAAAAGACACAAAATGACAAAAAAAAGACACCAAAAGACACAAAATGACTAAAAAAAAGACACAAAATGACTTACAAAGACATGAAAAGAATTCAAAAATGGACAAAATAGCCCAAGACTCCATAGAGTTAAGTTGTTAACCCACTTCTTGTTCCCTGAAAAAGGCCTACTTGTATAATTCTGAAATGTACATTATTTTTCAGTTTTGGTTAAGCTTACCTTTTTTTATTTACCTCTGGCAGTTCACCACTTACCTTTGTACCCTTTCAAGCTGTTCATTTGACTTGAACTGCTTGAATTTCAATAAAAAACTGGAAAAATTGGGGTGTTCTAAAACTTTTGACCAGTAGTGTATATTTTTTAAAAACATACTCACTCAAAACTCACAGTAGATGTAATAAGAATTATTTCCCCAATGATCAACAGAGGTGTCATGTCTGCAGCACATACTGTACAAAGTGAAGCAAGCATGCAATCTGTTGGTCTGTCTATATGGTGATGCTGTTTTCTATGCGGCTGGGCAGGAGGAAAAGGTACTTTAGTTCATGTCCTTCACTCTGTCTCACAATGTGGTCTTCAATCTCCTTCAGCTCTGTTCTGAACTTGTCAATCAGCTCCTGGGCCCGCCCCTCTGTGAAATACTCTTCTGTGTATTGGCCCAAAGGAATCTAGGCAGAAGAAAACAGGAAGTTACTGAAGAAAAAGGGAACTAATGTGGAAGATAACAGCTCTACAGACTGAGAAAAACAATCTGGGGATCCATTATCTAAGCCTGACCTAAATCCTTTTTTCATTTTCTCTTGTGATTACGACTCAAGAAAAGGTGACAAAAAGGGGTTGCAAGGAACATTTTGCAACTGTTCCTTTAAACAAGACTAGGTCAAACCTAGTATATGGCTGACCGCGTTAGGTCAATATGATTTTGTGGTCAATGTGTTACAGGAAAAGTTAATGGTGTCCTGGTCAGACCAGTGAAACAAACCTGGAAGTGTCATAAGCCTGCATTCCTTCAAAAAAACAGGGGTCTCCAATGGCGGTTGCAAAAGCACTCCGGTCCTATCTATCGAAATACAAAATGAGACGACTTCTCACTTGATTTATTACCTCAGAAGGAATTCTCATGGTAACATTATGATCTCAGTCACTAGTTTCAAGTCTTTTTCAAGACAATATGATGTTTATTTTCATGACTTTTTTACATTGTAGATTCTCACTGAAGGCATCAAAACTATGAATGAACACATATAGAATTATGTACTTAACAAAAAAAGTGTGAAATAACTGAAAACATGTCTTGTATTTTAGATTCCTCAAAGTAGCCACCCTTTGCTTACTAGAATATAAGACATGTTTTCAGTTATTTCACACTTTTTTGTTAAGTACATAATTCCACATGTGTTCATTCATAGTTTTGATGAATTTACAATGTCAATAGTCATGAAAATAAAGGAAATGCATTGAATGAGAAGGTGTGTCCAAACTTTTGGCCTGTACTGTATATAGCACAATTTTAGCAAACACAAGGTTTCCAAAGTGCTGCACAAACAATGAATACATAACACAATACAAAGAGATGTAGTAAACAATAGATCAGTAAGATGCAATAAGATAAAATAAATTAAAAATGGGATAAAAATAAATAAAATAAAACGTAAAATGTACTGCCCACACAAAATAAAATATGCATGAATACAATAAAAACTAAAAATCATAAAATCAACATAAAATCAACACTCTACGTGGTGTTAAAAGCCAACGAGAAGAGGTGGGTTTTAAGAAGAGATTTAAAATGAGACAGTGAGGAGGCCTGTCTGATGTGCAGCGGCAATTCATTCCACAGTTTTGGAGCTGCAATGGCAAAAGCTTGTTCACCTCTGAGCTCAGGAGCTCAGGTAGACAGAAGCTGCTGTTTTGCATGCAAGAGACAGGGTTTGGAATTTGATGCAGATTTGATGAATGCTGCCTGCAATCTGCTGTAGGTCAGGGATTCCCAAAGTGTGGTGCGTGGACCCCTGGGGGTGCGTGAGCTGCTGCTAGGGGGTGCACGAGATGAAAAATGTAATGGCGGTCTGATAATGACACAATTACATTTTTTTCCCCCCACACAATAAAGACGTGTTATTAATTAATTAATAAATACAGGCTATTCAATTTTGTGTCATTTTTTGTTCATTTTTGATTCTATTTTGTTCATTTCTGCATCTATTTTTTGGTAGTTTGGTAATTTTTACATGTATTTTTGGTCAATTTGTGTCTATTTTCATAATTTTGTGTCATCTTTGGTCATTTTTGCATCTATGTTTGGTTGTTTTTGATCTTATAATGAAGCGTAGAAGAAGTTAGCTTCTTGTTCTTGTATCATTTTTCCAACCTGTTTTATGATGACTGGGTTGTGTTCACTCCACGCTCGTTTAAATTTGCTGCAATTTTTGTTCAACGCAGCTCAAAATATTATAACATTTTCCCAACTGATCTGCTTTCTGCCTCTGATCCTGAGCCTGTCATCATCCTCCACCTTTAATATGGCTATAAATATTTGCACGGCTAAAAAAGTTTGGGAACCGCTGCTGTAGGTAATACACTGACTATGGGTCGTATCAATCTATGACCATATAAAGACAGACAGGCGGACTCACTGCGTCTGGTTGTGCTCGGCCCAGATGCCAGGTGATAGCCATCTGCACACACGACTGACTGACATCAGGAAGGGTGTCCATGATCATCTCCATGGTAACGGCATCCTTGTCTGTTGGTGGAGGGTGTCTCATGGTGCAGGGGGTGTTGGGGACCCAGGCACACCAATCAAACTGGAAAACAGAAAGAAAGAGAATGAGCCCCTTTGTGTAGGATGTCTGTTTTTTAAAGACACTATACCTAGGGGCAGATTTCTTGGTAACGCTTTATATTAACCCTTTGATGCACAACATGGGTCTAAAGTGACCCGACTGAGTTTTTAATAAATTAATTTAATCATTCAGTATTCCAGGTTTTCCTCAATCAATTTGTTTTTCATCATCATACATCCTACTTTTTTGTTTTTCATTTCTTACTTTTTGAATAAAAACCCTTTTTGTATCACTACGCTTCTAATGCACAACATGGGTCAAAAATGTCATTATAGTGGGGCGGATTAGCTCAATATTGTACAACAATCGTTCACTTTGTGATAAAAGCATGAAATTTGGTAGATGTGTTGGTAAATATGTTTTGAACAAATCTGGATATTGGGCCACCTCAAAAGCGCCCCCTAGTGGCCGTGGCAGGCATTTGTTATACGAATAAATCAATGATTAATAAAAACTGCCCTTTTAATAATACCAACTGGTGATGAATTGTATATTGTTGGAAAGCCTGATTAGTCACCTTTACAACGAGGTACAGCTTGTAAGGATCGTGCATTCATGGAATGAGCAACGGGGCTAAACGTGTGGGTAGCAACCCCCAAAAATGCGCATCCCCTGTGTAGTGGGGCGGATTAGCTGAACAATCGTTCATTTTGTGATAAAAGCATCAAATTTGGTACACTCATTGCTGAATACATGTTTAATGAATCTGGATATTGGGCCATCGCAAAAAAAATTCTGATGGCTGTGGCGGCCATTTTTTAAAATGGCCATTTAAAAGCGGCCATTTTTAAAAATGGCCGCCGGTGGTTACTGGCGAGGAATGCTTTGCCTACCCTACAGCTGCTGTTTCATGTTTTCAGCACCACAAATATAATTTAGAGACATGTTAAAGTGACAAAAGCTTTATTACAGTCTAATAGAAAAGAACATTAACTTTGTATAACATTTTATTAGGTCTTGATATTCCCATTCACAGGCTACGGCCTCCTCTTTGGCTTGTATTCTTCTGTTGCTCCTTAAAAAGAAAAAATAATTTTCAACATTGTATGACCTGCAACAATAAAAACAAAACACATTTAGACAGAGAAAAAAATCATACATTTTAAAAATTCTACTAGGGTTACTTGTAGCAGGTTACTCTTTCTGGCAAAATCCTTGTACTGAGGTGTGTGACTTAGTCATGCGGCTTAGCCAAATAAAGGGGACACGCCGGACAAGAGCACCACATTTTTTCCACATACTCTCTATCATTATAGGTTTCAATTTTTAGTAGGAGCCACTTCATCAAGATTGCGGTGATGGCAGCCATATAAAGTCTATGAGAAATGCTATATCTTCCAAGCCACTTAGAAGGTCAATCTTGGTGTCAAAATATACATTTTTTGGGTCCAGGAATCATTTAAAGCTATTGAGAATATCACTAGATGATTATTTGATCAAATAGATATGTTCATTTTCACTCAGACTCGGCAACTCGCTTCAAGTGCTGCAGCAGGGAATCCTGAGTTGAAACTGTTTGGAATCAATGTTCACGGGAGAGTGTGGATTAGCTGCCATGTACACTGCTCAAAAAATTGGAGGGAACGCTTTCATCTCATGTCAGATCTTGATCAACAAATTATTTACAGTGAGTCATCTAGTGATATTCTCAATAGCTTTAAATGATTCTTTGACCCAGAAAATGTATATTTTGACACCAAGATTGACCTTCTAAGTGGCTTGGAAGATATATTGGTTCTCATAGACTTATGGCTTATATGGCTGCCGTCTCCTATCTGCAATCTTGATGAAGTGGCTCCTACCAAAAGTTGAAACCTTTGGTGATAGAGAGCATGTGGAAAAATGTTGGTGCTTTTGTCCGGCGTGTCCCCTTTCTTCTCAAATCTGGTCCTAAGCCGCCTGACTAACTGTGATGGAGTTATAAAATACATTTAAAAAAAGAAAAAAATAATCACATGGGCAAAGGAGACATATGACATATAGTGTGTGTGTGTGTGTGTGTGTGTGTGTGTGTGTGTGTGTGTGCAGAGAGGGATGTCCACATTCCACAGGACATAATTTAACAGTGTCTTATTAAGCTTTCACACCCAACAGCCACTGATACATGTTCCAAGCTAACTAGCTAGCTTAAGTACCTATTTTTGCTATCTTGCTAATTTACTTTTCCGCCAAGGCCCATGATGATTGTTTTTCTCTGTAGCCTTTATGATGTTCATAGCATATTTTATTCATAATTATAACAGGTGAAATAAAATATTTAGACATACCTTGATGGACAGTCCACTGCACTGATGGTCCCAGGAAGCAAATGCTAGTCAGCTCATTTGCTAGCTAGCTCGATGGCTAGCCCGATTGTGGTGGGGCAGGAAAAATAACTGAAAGAGTGTCTAACTGGATTTTTGTTAATTTAATATGTGTATTTAAATTTTTTAATTTATGTTTGTATATTTAGTTTAAATTTTTTAAATATTTTAAGAAATAATTTAAATATTTTTTGTAATTTTAACGAAGAAAATGACTGCTATGGCCACTTGGGGGCGAATTTGCGATGGCCTAATATACAGATTTGTTTGAAACATATCCACCAACACATCCACCAAATTGTGTGCTTCTATCACAAAATAAACAATTCTTGTGATTTATTGAGCTAATCCGCCCCACAGGGGATGCACATTTTTGGGGGTTGCTACCCACACGTTTAGCCCCGTTGCTCATTCCATGAATGCACGATCCTTACAAGCTGTACCTCGTTGTAAAGGTGACTAATCAGGCTTTCCAACAATATACAATTCATCACCAGTTGGTATTATTAAAAGGGCAGTTTTTATTCATCATTGATTTATTTGTATAACAAATGCCTGCCACGGCCACTAGGGGGCGCTTTTGAGGTGGCCCAATATCCAGATTTGTTCGAAACATATTCACCAACACATCTACCAAATTTCATGCTTTTATCACAAAGTGAACGATTGTTCAGCTAATCCGCCCCACTATTATGGGGTATTGTGTGTATAATTTTAAGGAAAAATGAATTTAATCAATTTTGGAATCAGGCTGAAACATAAAAAAATGTGGAAAAAGTGAAGCTCTGTTAATACCTTCAAGATACACTGTATGTGTGACAAAATGATACATAAACACGTTAAATACATTAAATATATGAGTGTGGAAAGTAACTATTTGAAACAAATTACTATTATTATAGTATTAAGTAATTTAATTTTAATACAAATTTGGATAAATTAGTCATTTTTGACCCATGTTATACTTTAGAAGTGTTGTCCATATGTTGTGCATCAAAGGGTTAACAAGTAATAAGGCCCTTGTAAGTCCTTACAAGATGCTTATTAACATTATTGTGTGTTTATAAGCTTATATAAGTGTTAATAATGGCATTACAAACACCCATGACCCACCCATTATGTCTTTGTCATGCCTTTATTGATCTTATTTTGTTTGCTTATTGATATTAAAATATACTTTATTGCTCATCTATTATAAGTTAACTATAAGTTAACTATGCTTTTTGCAACTACCGGATCTAAAGCGAGAACAATGCATTATTACTTGTTAATAAATGGTTATTAAGGACCTTATTATAAAGCGTTACCGATTTCTCTTTCCTCTAACATTTCACCAGAGCATCTCTATGGAAGCCCATTTCTGCCAGTAAAAGAAAAAATGGAATGGAAAGTTAATATTGTTGAAAAAAGTTTTTATAGTAAGAAACTTTGTAGAAATAATAACGTTGCATCTCAAAATAATACATTGATATTGAAAATTAATATCCTTTCCAAAAGTACTGCCTTAAAATGGATACGCCTGAAAAAGCGGGTCGTTATTTTGGCATACTTTTGATCCTTTTATCAAAATTAAATCACAATGAACAAATTAAGTCGCAGTAAAACCTGGTTATTTTGGATTCATAATGCTGTAGTCGCAGATGTCATCTAGACACAGTTCCTGAAGAAGGTGATTAATTTCACGCGTGAATGATGATATGGGCCGTTTGTTTTTACAACGTATCCAGGACTTCCACAGCAGGTACAAAGAAGCAACAATAGAAAAAAGTTGCAAATTTACTAGATTAAAGTGGCAAATCTACAAGAAAAAAAGTTGCAGATTTAAGAGATTTTAAGTGCCAAATCTACACGAAAAAAGTCGCAGGTTTATGAGAAAAAAGTGGGGGAAAAGCAACTTTTTTCTCCCAGATTCACCACTTTAACCCTTAATAGGACACTCATTGAAATACTTGCAAATTCCAAATTTCAACCCTAGAGAATATTCGAGGATATTACATACTGCCAGTATGTGTAAAAAAAAAAACATACGAAAATAATATTTTGAGAAAAACGTTTACCAGATTAAAGTGGCAAATCTACAAAAATCTATACAAAAAAATGCACAGATTTATGAGATTTAAAGTGGTGAATCTGGGAGAAAAAAGTTTTTTTCCCACTTTTTTCTCGTAAATCTGTGACTTTTTTTTCTTGTAGGTTTGCCACTTTAATCTAGTAAATTTACAACTTTTTTATCGAAATATTACCTGACAGCATCATTTTGCTGTCAGACTTCCACAGCAGGTACAAAGAAGCAATAATAGGGGGAACATGAGGCAAAAATGTGCTTTTTCATTGTGGGAACACACCGTAAGTCATTATTTGGCAAAAATAACTTATTATTTTTAGATAATAAGTCATTGGCCTGAGGAATTTACTCATTATAATGGCTTAAAGGACTTTTATTTTTCATTACATTGGTAAAAAATGGGCTTCCATTCGTCTCAGAGCTGAGCGCCATTGACAAACACAGTGTGTAAGCGTCTAAGTCAGGGGTGGGCAACCTGTGGCTCCGGAGCCTCATGTGGCTCTTCAGGCCTATACGTAAACTATACGAAATGAAACGTTCATTTCTTTACATTTTCATTTACCATTGGTGTAGGCCTAAAGCAATCTGTAGTATTTATTGTAAAAATTTGAAGCTTATACACAGTATTTACAATTTTTTAAAACACCTCTAAATTTTGCCAACTTCAAGTTTAGTTTTGAGTCAAAGTCAAATTTATTTATATAGTGCATTTACAGACGGCTGAGCCACACCGAAGTGCTTCACATAAAAGTGCAATAAAATACAGAATTGACAAAGGTAAAAAGAAAGAAACAAAAAACAAAACAAATTTAAATTTAAAATAAATTAAAAGAAGATGGGATAATTTTAAAAGCACTGTGGGATTACTAAGGGACACTATCTATATACTTTCTTGTAAGGCTCAAATAAGGTTTGCAGCTCCATTCCGAAATTTCTTTTCTATATTTGGCCAACAATGGCTCTTTTGTTAGTAAAGGTTGCTGACCCCTGGTTTAAGTGTTGCACACCTGTCCGTTGTTAGTTGCAGCATGTTGGGCTGTACAGGTGAAGATGACCATTGTCAACAGGGTGGAGAGTTCCTCTTTGGTGCTGAGATTACTGGGCAGACCTGAACATACACACAGTACACCTTCCATTAATATGAATTATTCCTCTAATCTTTGTAAAGCTCCTAATGCAATATTTACATGTTCTCACGTAACACAGCTGCACAGTGGTCTCATAATAAATGCCTAAGATCTCTGTAAAAATATGTCTGTCTGGCTGGAAATATCTATTTAATCTAATTGTTAAGTGCTACTGGTTATTAATAACTGACCAAATTTGGGGAGATCTGTGAAGCCTTCCTGCACTATCTCTCTGATCCAGGCTTGGAGCTCCAGGTCCTCCTGCACATCTTGGTCTGACAGGTAGTACAGGCTGACCGTACCTGAGACAAAACTGAAGGAAGAGGCACAGTTAGAGTTATGACTCGTAGCTAGACTCATAAATGTATCTGACCCTTAGTGGGTCTTTATTAAATAAGTTTATTTGCAGGATTGGGTCACTGCAGACTTTTGAAACTCAACCCTACATAAAGTCGACCAAGACACCCAGTAATGAGACTGACATGTCTCAGGATACAAATGCAGAAACAACATCTTATCGTTTTTTTATTCTGATATCTGTTTTGAATCAACCAACCCTCTCATACATGTTCAATCTTTACCGCTTATTTTTAACCCTTTGATGCACAACATGGGTCAAAAATGACCCGCATTCATTTCCCATGTTATTTATTGCTTGCTGTGTGTTTCTGTGCTCTATCTTTTAATATCAACTTATTTTATGATTGAATATTGTAATTTTTTTTTTTACATATCATTATTTTCATTTTGCTTCTCATAATTTATGAAGAAAAAAGTTTTTGTATAATTACATAGCTAACTACTTAGTAGTTAGCTTAGCAAGCTACTTAGCTAAATAGTTAGCTTAACAAGCTACTGAGCTAAAAAAAAATGGATATGACTCATTTTTCACCCATGTTGTGTATTAGAAGAGTAGTGACAGAAAAAGGGATTTTATTCAAAAATTAATAAAGGAAAACATAAAAATTAGGATGTATGATGATCAAAAACAAACTAATTGAGGAAAACCTGGAAAATTGAATGATGAATTATTGCAAAGATATAGAACATAAAAACTGTCGGGTCACTTTAGACCCATGTTGTGCATCAAAGGGTTAAAAAAATAAAAATTATGAATTAAATTATTAATACAATGCTACATTCTGTACTCAAATCTCTTCACTGGCTCCCCGCTGCATACAGGATCCAGTTAAAGATTCTCACTCTGACCTACAGATCACTGCACGATCTGGCCCCCGCATATGTAACTGAGCTCCTTCACCCATATCTCTCTGCTCGCTCCCTCCGGTCAAACACCTTAAATTTATTGTCTGTCCCACGCACCCGCCTTAAGTCTCGGGGTGATCGAGCCTTTGAATCAATAGCTCCCAAACTGTGGAACGCTTTGCCTGCACCCTTACGATCTGTGGATTCTTTTAAATGTCAACTTAAGACATATCTGTTGAGACAGGCATTTAGTTGACTATATGTACCTGGTCAACTAGACGTCCAGGCTTTAATTATGTTTTCTTGATGTACTGTGTTTTTCTGTGTTTGCCTGTATGTTGTTTTATGCCCTTGTAAAGCACTTTATGGGTTTTTTTCCCTGTGAAAATCGCTTTATAAATAAAATGTACTTACTTACTTACATACTTACTTACGTACTTACTTACTTACTTATTTATTTACTTATTTACTTACTTACTTACTTACTTACTTACTTACTTACTCACTTAGCCTACTTACTTACTTACTTACTTACTTACTTACTTACTTACTCACTCACTCACTCACTTACTTACTTACTTACTTACCTACTTACTTACTCACTCACTTACTTACTTACTTACTTGCTTGCTTACTTACTCACTTACTTACTTACTTACTCGCTCGCTCACTTATTTACTTACTTACTTACTTACTCACTCACTCACTCACTCACTTACTTACTTACTTACTTACTTACCTACTTACTCACTCACTCACTCACTCACTCACTCACTTACTTACTTACTTACTTACTTATTCACTCACTCACTCACTTACTTACTTACTTACTTACTTACTTACTTACTTGCTTACCTACTTACTTACTCACTCACTTACTTACTTGCTTGCTTACTTACTCGCTTACTTACTTACTTACTGACTTGCTTGCTTACTTACTTACTTACTCACTTACTTACTCACTCACTCACTCACTCACTCACTCACTCACTTACTTACTTACTTACTTACTTACTTACTTACTTACTTACTTACCCACTCACTTACTCACTCACTCACTTACTCACTTACTTACTTACTTACTTACTTACTTACTCACTCACTCACTCACTTACTCACTTATTCACTCACTCACTCACTTACTCACTTACTTACTTACTTACTGACTTACTTACTTACTTACTTACTCACTCACTCACTTACTCACTTATTCACTCACTCACTCACTTACTCACTTACTTACTTACTTACTGACTTACTTACTTACTTACTTACTTACTTACTTACTCACTCACTCACTCACTTACTCACTTACTCACTTACTTACTTACTTACTTACTTACTTACTTACTTGCTTACATAAGTCAAACATGTTTGGCACTTTGAAAATTAAAGACCATTATCACTTCTAAAAAAACACATTAAGAAATGCAGAGGAAGCATTCAACAAATAAAAGTTCTGTATGACAGTTCTTTTAAAGTCTTTATACTCAGACTAACAAAACTCAAAACTCAAACTATACTAAAAAAAGTGCATTCCCATACAGTGAAACTGCAGTATCCTAGTATATTTTAACAGAAACTTTTTCTCTCCCAGATCAAGGCCAGTCGTGGTTAACATTGTGACATGGCTGCAGTTTGCAAAAAACTCTTGGTCAAGTTTAGTGAAAGATCCGGTTTTGGGTTAAATAAATCCGTTTGCTTGTTACGTAACTTATCATATGTTACAATGAATCAACTCTGACTGTTGGTTTCACATGAGACATGATTAAAAGTCTCCTGTGTGAAAGCCTTGTGTTTGTCTATCCACCCTGTCGTCCTCCTTTGATTAGAAAAATATTTATGATACATTGAAAATAAAAGCAATCCTGCATAAATATTTTTATGTTGATGATGTTAGACTATATTTAGCTAACCCAGCCACTTCAGTTACACTTGAAAAGAGTCAAAAGTACATTTCCTCTTTGACATTTCATAGTTAACTATTTTTATATCCAGGTATAGAATTACCTGTAGTCAATCTGTCTGTCAGTCAGTCAATCTCCCTTTTCGTTTATCAGATTTAAAATATTAAAAACCTATTTATCTTCTAATATACACCACAGCATTTTAGCTTTTTAACCCTTTATCAGGCAAAGAACTATATTTGGTAACTTCAGGTAAAATTTGCGAAAAATTGACTAGATTAAAGTGGCAAATCTACAAGAAAAAAGTTGCAGATTTACGAGAAAAAAGTGGGAAAAAAGCAACTTTTTTCTCCCAGATTCACCACTTTAACCCTTAATAGGACACTCATTGAAATACTTGCAAATTCCAAATTTCAACCCTAGAGAATATTGGAGGATATTACATGCAGCCAGTATGTGTAAAAAAAAAACATACGAAAATAATATTTTGAGAAAAAAGTTTACCAGATTAAAGTGGCAAAACTACTACAAAAAAATCCCCAGATTTATGAGATTTAAAGTGAATCTGGGAGAAAAAAGTTGCTTTTTTCCCACTTTTTTCTCGTAAATCTGCGACTTTTTTTCTTGTAGGTTTGCCACTTTAATCTAGTAAATTTACAACTTTTTGATCGAAATATTACCTGACTCTAACTACCAAATATAGTTCTTTGCCTGATAAAGGGTTAAAGGCATGTATGAGGATGTCCTTAAAGGTGATACTTACATTGTGTACACACATAAAAAAGATATAAGATTATACAGAATAAAACCAAAATACTACCCCATAATAGGCCTTCTGTACATGCAGATTACCATATTAGCATTTTTTTTTTTTTTGGCCCACCACCACCCCCCCACTTTTGGAGGACAACTTGAACAGAAAATCAGGTAAATAATTTAAAAAATAAAAATAAAGAGTAGATATTTACAACACCAGTTGTTGTTTACGTTGATTTCTGACAGTTAGTAGGTATGAGGAGGGTTATTGTGTGGCCATACATAAAGTTATGTGGAATTGGGATCAGGCATTTGTAGAGGTGAATTTTTTAATAAATGTAGACCAAGTTTTGTTGAATCGGGGTATATTGTGATTAATTGATGCTGACATGTTTTCCATTGAGATTTGGTCTATTAACAGATTCTTCCAGTGTGTGATGTTCAGTTTTTTTCTTGTTTTCCAGTTTAGGAGGATTGTTTTCTTGGCGACAGCCAGGGCTGTAAATAGTGTAGTTATGGTGGGATTATGTAATTGTATTGATGATATTTATAATAACTGACAGTGTCCTGTCAGCTGCTAGGAAGTGAAAAGAGTGTGTTCTGTACCGGAGTATGGCCTCCCACAGCATCAGACTGTGTTCTCTGTAGAAATAGTTTGGGAGCTGGGACACTCCTCTGTCAAGGAAGTCAAAGTGAGGCTGGAGGGAGCGGTAGGTCAGCACCTTGTACTCCTTCTGAGCCAGAATCAACAGGCCATCACCACCTGTAGACACCACCTACACACACACATAACCACCATGATAGTAATTGGATAACAAAGCATGTGTGTTTGTCTTTTGTAGAACAATAATGTGGCCCAGTGACATTAACAGTTTCTGGCAAAATACACTACCGGTCAAAAGTTTTAGAACACCCCAATTTTTTCAGTTTTTTATTAAAATTCAAGCAGTTCAAGTCAAATGAACAGCTTGAAAGGGTACAAAGGTAAGTGGTGAACTGCCAGAGGTAAATAAAAAAAAGGTAAGGTTAACCAAAACTGAAAAATAATGTACATTTCAGAATTATACAAGTAGGCCTTTTTCAGGGAACAAGAAATGGGTTAACAACTTAACTCTATGGAGTCTTGGGCTATTTTGTCAATTTTTGAAATCTTTTCATGTCTTTGTAAGTCATTTTGTGTCTTTTTTTGGTCATTTTGTGTCTTTTTTTAGTCATTTTGTGTCTTTTGGTGTCTTTTTTTGTCATTTTGTGTCTTTTTTTGGTCATTTTGTGTCTTTTTTTAGTCATTTTGTGTCTTTTGGTGTCTTTTTTTGTCATTTTGTGTCTTTTTTTGGTCATTTTGTGTCTTTTTTTAGTCATTTTGTGTCTTTTGGTGTCTTTTTTTTGTCATTTTGTGTCTTTTTTTGTCATTTTGTGTCTTTTTTTTGTCATTTTGTGTCTTTTTTTAGTCCTTTAGTCCAACATAAAATGTGACTTTGAATCTTTTTTTTACTTTCAAAACACTATCATGGTCAATAAAGAATTTTAAATGTTGCAAATGTGCATTAATTTCAGAGTAGACTGAGACATTAAACTAAAGAATTAAAGAATTAAATTCTGGAAAAGTTGGTGTGTTCTATAACTTTTGACCAGTAGTGTATATTACAAACAAGTTTAAACATTTGACAACTAAAACCAAATGAACTGTTGCAGAATGACTCACCCTTTTGAAGATGCCAGTAGGTGAGATAAGCTGATTGCGCCCCCTGCAGTTGATCTCTAGAGTGTAGCGCAGATGAGGGGCCAGGAGCTGCAACAGGAAGACAAAGAAAACTGTTACTAGAGTCTTACACAGTCTCAAATAATGGTGGAAACAACTAAACTGTTACTAATAAAGGTCTGGAAAAGCACTGGGGAGAGGTGTAAACCTCTAAATTCAGTATAAAGTAGCAATAACAGCAATGAGTCCTAAAACCCCGAAATGAATTAGCATTTTTCAGTGGTGGAAAGTAACTAAGTGCATTTACTCAAGTACTGTACTTAAGTACAATTTTGAGGTACTTGTACTTTACTTGAGTGTTTCTATTTTCTGTAAATGTATACTTCTACTTCACTACATTTTGAGGCAAATATTTTTTAATACTTTTTACTCCACTATATTTAGCTGACAGCTTTAGTTACTTTTCAGGTCAAGATTCAACATAAAAACATGATCAATTTAAGGTGATTAGACTTTTTTTATTTTATCAAATCTTATAACAGTATATTAAGTACTTAAATGAGCCATATCGTTACAAAATTAAAACCCTGCTTACATAAAATCATCAATACAAATAATGTAATAATATATTTAGAACATATAAAACAATCTGAGTGGGTCCATTCGGCACAACAAGTACTTTTACTTTTGATACTTTAAGTACATTTTGATGCTGATACTTTTGTACTTTTACTTAAGTAAGTTTTGAATGCAGGACTTTTACTTGTAGTGGAGTAATTTCATAGTGTTTTATTAGTACTTTTACTTAAGTATGGGATCTGAATACTTCTTCCACCACTGGCATTTTTGCACTTCTGGTTGCCTCGTCTCAAAGTCAATTGTTTTCTTCCCACTGATCTAACGGACCCAGTGGTGGAAGAAGTATTCAGATCCCATACTTAAGTAAAAGTACTAATACAACACTATGAAATTACTCCACTACAAGTAAAAGTCCTGCATTCAAAACTTACTTAAGTAAAAGTACAAAAGTATCAGCATCAAAATGTACTTAAAGTCTCAAAAGTAAAAGTACTTGTTGTGCCGAATGGACCCACTCAGATTGTTTTATATGTTCTAAATATATTATTACATTATTTGTATTGATGATTTTATGTAAGCAGGGTTTTAATTTTGTAACGATATGGCTCATTTAAGTACTTAATATACTGTTATAAGATTTAATAAAATAAAAAAAGTCTAATCACCTTAAATTGATCATGTTTTTATGTTAAATCTTGACCTGAATAGTAACTAAACTGTCAGCTAAATGTAGTGGAGTAAAAAGTACAATATTTGCCTCAAAATGTAGTGGAGTAGAAGTATACATTTACAGAAAATAGAAACACTCAAGTAAAGTACAAGTACCTTAAAATTGTACTTAAGTACAGTACTTGAGTAAATGTACTTAGTTACTTTCCACCACTGAACGGACCCAATATATAATATAATATTCAGAAGAAGTGATCTTCCCTAACGCTAAGCATGTGTTTTTTGTGCCTTAACCTGACCATTCCTTAGAAACAGAGTTGTTACAGTAGTCGTAGTTGTTAGCTAACAAAGCTACATGACTAAGGTCACCCTTTCCTGCTGCTGCTGCTACTTGAAAAAAAAAAATGCCTCCACCTTTCTACTCCTGAGTCCAAATGACTCAAAATAAAACATAAAAATGATTTTAATGTCTTGTTAAAGGCCCCAGTAGGGGTTTTTCTGTAGAGAGTGTTGTAGAAAATCTTTAAAGAAAACACTTGACGAACAGATAGATTCGAATCACAGCCTTGTGCGGGATTTATTTAGCAGACATTAAAATCAGATGATACAACGCATCCAACGGTCAGAACAACACTGAGCGACAAGACCTGTGGTGGAATGTAACTAAGTACATTTACTCAAGTACTGTACTTAAGTACAATTTTGAGATATTTGTACTTTACTTGAGTATTTCCATTTTATGTTACTTTATACTTCTACTTCACTACATTTTGAGGCAAATATTGTACTTTTTACTCCACTATATTTAGCTGCCAGTTTTAGTTGCTTTTCAGTTCAAGATTTAACATAAAAACATAATTAATATGAAATGTTTGCTAACATGTTAACATGTTTTAAATTGAACATCATAAGAGTATATTAAGTTGTTAAAATGAGCCCTACCTTGAGAAAATTAAAGCGGTCCGTACATAAATGCATCAAAAATAATAACCAAACAATATATTTTTAGAATATATGAAACAATCTGAGTGGGTCCATTCTGCATAATGAGTACTTTTACTTTTGATACTTTAAGTACATTTTGGTGCTGATACTTTTGTACTTTTACTTCAGTCAGTATTGAATGCAGGACTTTTACTTGTAGTGGAGTAATTTCACAGTGTTTTATTAGTACTTTTACTTAAGTAAGAGATCCTAATACTTCTTCCACTACTGGACAAGACCCAGTTTCTCTCTTTTTACTTTGCAGGTTGGTGTGTCATTGTTTCTGTGTTACTAAGGGTCACCGTCCTGTAATTTCCTGTTATGAAAAACACTTGATATAAGAGCACACTTGGGATTTCCCAAATCCAAGCTGTTCATATCTCAATCAAGCAGAAGTTTCCTGTAAAGAGACTGACTGTTGGTCAGATTTCTGTGTGATTATCAAAACATGTTTGATGCATATTTAAACTGCTATATGTCAGATATTTTAATACATCTTCAAATTAATTCTACGACAAGAGCATTCTGTAATGAAACCGTCAGCGGCAAGTCTAAGTCTAACATTTGTCGCAATAAATGGTCAAAACTATGATGAGAGTGTTTCGTACTGAGCTGTACTTCACTACTGGGCACAGTTTCAAAAAGATTTAGAACAGGGGTCTCAAACTCAAATTACCTGGGGGCCACTGGAGGCAGTATCAAAATGAGCAAAAAAAGACAGAATTACCAAAAAAGACACAAAATTATTAAAAAATACACAAAATTACTAAAAAAAAAAATACACAAAATGACCAAAAAAAGACACAAAATGACCAAAAAAGGCAAAAATTACTAAAAAAGACACAAAATGACTGAAAAAAACACTAAATTACTTTAAAAAGACACAAAATGACAAAAAAAAAAGCCACAACATGACCAAAAATACACAGAATTACCAAAAAATACACAAAATTATTTTAAAAAAGGCACAAAATAACCCAGAAAAGACACAAACTTACAGAAAAAACTAACATACTTAAAAAAAGTAACAAAATGACCAAAAAAAGACACAAAGTTATTAAAAAAGACACAAAATTGTTTAAAAAAAGACGCAAAATTATTTTAAAAAAAGACACAAAATGACCCAAAAAAGACACAAAATTCCCCAAAAAAGTAATTAAAGGGACCTTCCACACACAACACGGTAAAGTGCCATTCATATAAAACTCACATTAAACTTTCATATCAAGGTGGGGGCCACAAAATATCGCCACGAGGGCCACAAATGGCCCGCGGGCCGCCAGTTTGAGAGAGAAGAGTAATTTAAAGTTGATTGTAGCTTTCCCACGCTCTCTGTGTGATGAAACTGTTTTATATTGCGTCTGTGGTTTGCAGAAATCTACAATGGCAACATTTTTATCTTGAAACTGGGTTGGCTAACCAGTGGCTCAAGTCATGCAACCATGATGTTGTTCATTTATAGTTTACCATTAGCTTTTAGCTTCTGTTGATTGCATTTACGCTTAAAAATCATAAATCATAAAAGTGATGTTCACAAAACACAAGGGATTTTCATGTTTTAATCTCATTGGGTCTCAGGTTTTTAAATCGTTAATGTTGTGAATTCAACCAAAACGTCTTGGTTATGACTAAGGTCACCCTTTCCTGCTGCTGCTACTTGAAAAAAATGCCTCCACCTTTCTAATCCTGAGTCTAAATTACTCAAAATGAAACATAAAAACTGTTTTAATGTCTGTTGATTGCATTTACGCTTAAATCATAAAAGTGATGTTCACTCATCTAATGGAAAAACGTACCATTAGTTTTTTGTCAAGGGAACCAGAGCTAACATAATCCCTGCAACCTTCCACGGTATTATCTCCTTGAGCAACTGGAAGTCTTTTAAAGTGGCTTTACATCAAGTTCAGAGCATATCTGCACAAGACTCTCAACAGGGCAGTGCCTGCACTGTAAAAAATATTTGTAGAAATTACAGTAAAACACTGTCAAATTGCATGAGAAATAGGGCGTAAAATAAAAAATTGCATATCACCGTAACAGACACTTTCAATTACCGTAAATCAAGGAATAGTACAAAACTTTTGAAAACACAGTTTTACTGCAAAATATAAAACAATTCATGTAAAATTAATGGAGACATACCATAATGTCCCAAGGACACAAGTACCCTTAAAACAACAGAAATATTCAGTCTAAATTAGTTTTTGATCATATTTGCATTTAAATTTACAGTAGAAAACTCACTCACTTTTTTTTTATTTATTTATTTATTTTATTTTAAAATTCTGGCAACCACAGCTGCCGGTATTTTACCGTAAATTAAACAAAACATTTTTTTTACAGTGTGGACCAGTAGTTAGCTGCTAACGGTGGTAACACCACCATGACAGACTGGTCTAAAGAGCTGGTTCTGAGGTTGGAGCCAGGTTGGACACACTGGAGGAGGTGGTGGAGAGATGACCTGTCAACATGTTCAAATCCATCTTGAAATACCCAGATCATCTGCTACACAAAACCTTTATGGACCAAAAAACAGCAGTGGACGGCTCCTCTCTCTCTGTTGCAGGATGGAGAGATTCTACTAATTCTTCAATAAACTACAGAAGAGCTAACAGACTAACTGAATCTCCCCTCAGGGATAAATAAAGTCATTTTAAATGATTTGATTTGATTTTGATGAACTCTTGTTGTTTGATGTTCTCTTGGTCAATGCAATTGTTTGTAACACTATTTTCTGATAACGACCGGGTTTATTCATTCATCTGTCACCAGTTTATTTATTTCATTTTTAACTGTACTCATTTCAATCTTCACATAGTATTGTCCCTGATCTTGTATGTACTTTAATTGATGTTGAATGTGGTGTATGAGAATTGTGGTTGATTGTTCTTATTTTATCATGGTGCTGCCTTCTTGGCCAGGTCATTCTTGAAAAAGAGATTTTAACCCTTTGATGCACAACATGGGTCTAAAGTGACCCGACAGTTTTTATGTTCTATATCTTTGCAATAATTCATCATTCAGTATTCCAGGTTTTCCTCAATTAGTTTGTTTTTGATCATCATACATCCTAATTTTTATGTTTTCCTTTATTCATTTTTGAATAAAATCCCATTTTCTGTCACTACTCTTCTAATACACAACATGGGTGAAAAATGAGCCATATCCATTTTTTAGCTAAGTAGCTTGTTAAGCTAACTTCTTGGCTAAGTATTTAGCTAAGTAGCTTGCTAAGCTAACTACTTAGCTAACTTCTTAGTAGCTAAGTAGTTAGCTTAGCAAGCTACTTAGCCAAGTAGTTAGCAATGTAATAATAATAAAAAAAATGTCTTCATAAATTATGAGAAGCAAAATGAAAATAATGATCTTCTGTTATCAAAAACAAGATATTTAAAGAATATTTACAATATTCAATCATAAAATAAGTTGATATCAAAAGATAGAGCACAGAAACACACAGCAAGCATTAAATAACATGGGGAATGAATGAAGGTCATTTTTGACCCATGTTGTGCATCAAAGGGTTAATCTCAATGAATTTTACCTGGTTAAATAAAGGATATTGATTGATTAAAAAAAAAAAAAAAAAAAAAACAGAGCTGAAAACTACAGCTGTGAGTAACATGTCTTACCTTATGTATAGGGTGCACAGAGGGCAGCTGTCTCAGAGTAGCCACACAAAAAACCTCCACCACCAGGTGAGTCCTGAGCAGGTGAGACAGCACCTGGAACACCTGGAACTCAGAGTGACGCACCCACATCTTAGCCAGCTGCCAGGCCAGGGGAGGGTCTCTGGGCAGGAATATGGGCGCGTCCGGGCCGGGAGTCTGATCTAGCTGAGGACAAGGAGGGGAAGCTGTCACAGGCAATCCTGGTCCACCTGAACTTCACATATCAATGACCAGAGGTGTTATGGAGAGTCTTCATAGTACTCCTCTCATCAACCACCACTACACCATGCATGATATTCTGATAATAGTCACCAGTTTTGTTTCCCTTAATAGGGCACTCATTGAAATACGGAATTTTGGCATACTTTTGATCCTTTTATCACGATTAAATCACAATGAACGAATTAAGTCACAGTAAAATCTGGTTATTTTGGATTCATAATGCTGTAGTTGCAGATGTCATCTAGACACAGTTCCTGAAGAAGGTGATTAATTTCACGTGTGAATGATGAAATGGGCCATTTGTTTTTACAACGTATCCAGGACTTCCACGGCAGGTACAAAGAAGCAATAATAGAAAAAAGTTGCAAATTTACTAGATTAAAGTGCCAAATCTACACGAAAAAAGTCTTACGAGAAAAAAGTGGGAAAAAAGCAACTTTTTTCATACGAAAATAATATAATTTTTGGATATATAATAATATTTTGGATATATTGGAATATTTTCTAATATTTTAGATAATCAATCTCCCTTTTCATTTATCAGATTTAAAATATTAAAAAAACTTTTTATCTTCTAATATACACCACAGCATTTTAGCTTTTTAACCCTTTATCAGGCAAAGAACTATATTTGGTAACTTCAGGTAATATTTCGGGAAAAAAGTTGCAAATTTACTAGATTTTAAGTGCCAAATCTACACGAAAAAAGTCGCAGGTTTACGAGAAAAAAGTGGGAAAAAAGCAACTTTTTTCTCCCAGATTCACCACTTAAACCCTTAATAGGACACTCATTGAAATACTTGCAAATTCCAAATTTCAACCCTAGAGAATATTGGAGGGTATCACATACTGCCAGAATGTGTAAAAAAAAAACAACATACGAAAATAATATTTTGAGAAAAAAAATTACCAGATTAAAGTGGCAAATCTACTACAAAAAATGCCCAGATTTATGAGATTTAAAGTGGTGAATCTGGGAGAAAAAAAGTTGTTGTTTTCCCACTTTTTTCTCGTAAATCTGCGACTTTTTTTCTTGTAGGTTTGCCACTTTAATCTCGTACTCCTCTCATCAACCACCACTACACCACTGTCAATGATCTCCCACACTGTAAAAAAAATTCTGCTTCATTTACGGTAAAATACCGGCAGCTGTGGTTGCCAGAACTTCACCGTAAAAAATACGGTGCAACTGTTTTTAATATTACGGTAAAAAGACATTGGCACTGTTGATGTCACGTTTAAGATTGCCATTTTATTCCATTTTTTTACTGTGTAAATAAAAAGTTTTTCCATCAAAAGAAACGCTGTTCTGCCATATAATTGACAAGAAAATACTGTATAAATGAAAACGCATAAATTAACGATTTTACCATTAAATATTACAGTATATTTTTGTTAAAAATATGGTGTTTGGTACATTTAACAGTGAGAAAAAGTATTTTTACAAAAAATAAATGCAAAAATGACAGTGATGCTTGTATATATATTACATTAAATACATATTACAGTGTATTTTACAGTGGAGTGATGTATTTTTCAAAAACAAAACTGTAAAAAATACTGTTGTGGCTGATATATACATTTACAGTGTTTCTTTGTTACTGAAACTGAATTAACTTATTTATCATTTGCGTAAAAATAGGTAAAATTACGGTATTTACGGTAAAATACCGGCAGCTGTGTTGCCAGAACTTCACCGTAAAAAATACAGTGAGGTTTTACGCTAAATTTAAATGTAAATATCAGCAAAAACTGCAATTTATACTGAATAATCCCATTACTTTTAGGATAATTGTGTCATCATGGTATTTCTCCATTAATTGTACATGAAAATTTTATATTTTTACAGTACAACTGTGTGTTTTCTACAGTTTTATGCTATTCTTTGATTTACAGTAATTAAAAATATTTACCACGGTGAAAACAATGTTTAATTTTACGACCTGTTTCTGATGCAATTTGACAGTGTTTTACTGTAATTTCTACAAACATTTTTTACAGTGCAGACTGCATGATATTATGATAATAGTCACCAGTTTTGTTTCCACTGAAGTGTTTTTAAACTAGCTGCTGCAGAGCCTTTCTTTGGTGTTCATTCAATATTCTCAGCATCAACTGAGTATTTGCAAGTTTTTTTTCAAGTTGACTTTAATGTTCTCTTTAATATTCTCAGGTTTATATAATATGTTTTCAGATTTATCTTCAGTATTCAGTATAGATAGATATGAAAAGATTTTTAGAAGTTTACTTTCAGTTTTCTCAGATATTTTAGAAAAATGTCTCAGTTTACTTTCAGTATTCTCAGGCAAGGTTATTATAGTTAACGAAAACTAACGGAATAACGAAAACTAGAATTGAAAAAACATTTTCGTTAACTGAAATAAAAATAAAAACAAGAATTAAAAAAACACGATAACTAACTGAAACTGTATCTTGTGGTTACAAAACTAACTAAAACTAACTAAAATTATGGTGAAAATGTCCTTCGTTTTCGTCTTTGTCAACTTTTTTCATACGTAAACCCTTTTGGTTGATATGAAATCTATTTCATCTATTTGGTTTTATGACTTAGTAAATTTATTGGGGCTGAGATGGATCAGACAAAGGAAATAAAGGCAACATTGATTGTGACCTTATTGAATCTCTCCGCATTACAAAAAAACTAAAACTAACACTAAAACTAATAAAAACTAAACTAAAACTAAGCATTTAAAAAAAAAAAAACTAATTAAAACTAGCAAACTCACTCTAAAAACGAATTAAAACTAACTGAATTTGAACACACAAAATCACAACGAAATTAAAACTAAAACTAATGAAAAATCCAAAACTATTATAACCTTGTTCTCAGGATGCATTCACTAATCTCAGGTGTCCTTTTTAGGTTTTTTATTTAATATTCTTAGACTTTCACGATTTTAATCTTTAATCTTCTAATCCTCTGATAACCAATTTCAAATCAACTCTCAAACAATTTTCCCCAATGATTTATTGCTTAATTTACAGGTACTAATCACATTTATTGAATATATTCTGTGATTGTGTGCACCAAGGTTATTATAGTTAACGAAAAATAATGAAATAACGAAAACTAGAATTGAAAAAACATTTTTGTTAACTGAAACAAAAATAAAAACTAGAGTTTTTAAAAAAACGATAACTAACTGAAACTGTATTGCGTGGTTACAAAACTAACTAAAATTATTGTGGAAATGTCCTTAGTTTTTGTTTTTGTCAACTTTTTTCATACATAATTCAGTGTTTCTATTTGAACATGCAACACATGGTAAATATGTTTACTGAGACTGGGATGTCTACACTAGAACCAAAATTCAAAACAGTTAATAACCTTATTGGGGCTGAGATGGGTAAACCAAAGAAATAAAGGCAAAATTTATAATGATCACTTTGAATCTCGCACCCAACACATAGCCCATTACAAAAAAACTAAAACTAACACTAAAACTAATAAAAACTAAACTAAAACTAAGCATTTTCAAAAACTAAAAACTAAACTAAAACTAGAAAACTCACTCTAAAAACTAACTAAAACTAACTGAATTTGAAAACAAAAATTCACAACGAAATTAAAACTAAAACTAGTGAAAAATCCAAAACTATTAAAACCTTGGTCTATGCACATTGGTGACATGTTGAGGTAATTCAGTATTTCAGGACAGGTCTTTGTGAATGTCATACCTGTATAGCAATAGGTATGAGTCCGTCATCTGGGTGGTGGTACAGTAGACACAGTGGAGCAGCGATGTACTGAAGTTTACCGTTGATTGTGTTGCAGGGAACCCCATCCATGATGGAGTAGTCCAGCAGGTAGATGTTCCCTGCCTGGACAGGAGATAGGCAACAAATTAAAATGGTAAATGGACCTGCACTTATATAGCGCTTTTCTAGTCGCTTTGCAACCACTCAAAGCTCTTTACACTACAGACTGCGCTCATTCACCCTTTCACACACACAGTGGCGGTTCTACACAGGGGCCTCCAGGGGCCACTGCCCCTGTGAAGAAGCCTTTGGCCCCTGCTGTGGCCCCTGTGTCAAATTAATAATAAAATGGTAAATTTTTAACGATGAACAATGGAACAATTCTAACCTTTTTTTTGTTCAAACAATATCTCATTGTACACAAAAGAAACCCAGAATGTGAACATTGTATAATAGTTTAACTCTATGGAGTCTTATTGGGCTATTTTGTCCATTTTTGAGTCCTTTTCATGTCTTTACATGTCTTTGTAAGTCATTTTGTGTCTTTTTGTGTCTTTTTTTTGGTAGTTTTGTGTCTGTTGTGTCTTTTTTAGTTATTTTGTGTCTTTTTTTTGTCATTTTGTGTCTTTTTTTGTCATTGATGTCATTTATGTGTCTTTTTGTGTCTGTTTTAGTTATTTTGTGTCTTTTTTTGTCATTTTTATGTCTTCTGTGGGTTTTTTTGGGTTATTCTGTGTTCTCATTTTGTGTCTTTTTTGGTCATTTTGTGTCTTTTTTGTCATTGGTGTCATTTATGTGTCCTTTTGTGTCTGTTTTAGTTATTTTGTGTCTTTTTTTTGTCATTTTGTGTCTTTTTTTGTCATTTTTATGTCTTCTGTGGGGTTTTTTTTGGGTTATTCTGTGTTCTCATTTTGTGTCTTTTTTGGTCATTTTGTGTCTTTTTCAAGACATTCAAAGATTTTGAATGCTTAAATATCATCTTTGCCATTTTTTTATGTGCTAATGTGCCCCTCTGATTAAACACTGGGCCCTCCTTGGCCCCCACAGTAAAATTGGTCTAGAACCGCCACTGCACACACACATTCATACTGGTGGCAGAGGCTACCCTAAACGGTGCCACCTGCCACCATTGGGAATTCATTCACACACCGGTGAGGGGGTTTGGGGTTCAGTATCTTGCTCAAGGATACTTCGACATGTAGGCTGCGACGGTCAGGGATCGAACCACCAACCCTTCGGTTGGGGGCCAACCAACTCTACCAACTGAGCCACAGCCGCAAATTAAGAAGAACGTGGACATGGAAGTAGCAGAGAGTATGTGATAAATGAAAACATTTGAGACAAGAATGACACAACTCTGCTTGTATAGATTGTAGAGACAGATGTAAAGCATTTTGTTACTTTGAGTTCTTTGTCCAGGTTGGTCCTGGGAGCCATGGACCTCCGCACCATGTTTGGTAGAACGGGGAAGTTCTCTGGCAGCTTGGTGCACCTCTGGACCATTCTTGGGTTGGAGCCATTCATACACTGGTAGCCAAAGAACCGGTCCTCCTTCCAGTGGTCCATACAGTACTCTGAGACAAACACATGCTGGCTGAGTGTTCACCCTGGAGGGTCTTGTCATTGTAAAATAAATGAGTAGTTACAGTAAAGTATAATCATCCATGTTACGTTAAAGATAATACAACATATTATGAACAACTACACCTCCCATGAAGCTTTACAACTACTATGTCCATGATGTCCATGACTACTATGTCAGATTACAGCTTAAAATAGGTTGGTGACACTACATTGTAGATGATCTGGTTTAGCTAACAGCTATCAGCTTTAGCTTACGTTGGGTTTTAGGCCTGAGCATACTTCAAACAAAGTAGCAAAGTAAGCAGTATTGGATTATTCTAGCTTTCAAGCAGGCATTTGGCATATCTTTCTTTACAGTGGCGGTTCTACACAGGGGCCTCCAGGGGCCACTGCCCCTGTGAAGAAGTCCTTGGCCCCTGCTGTGGCCCCTGTGTCAAATTAATAATAAAATGATCAATTTATAACGATGAATGATGGAACAATTCTTACCTATTTTTTGTTCAAACAATATCTCATAGTACACAAAATGAACCCAGATTGTGTACATTGTATAATAGTTGAATTGTGCAATAAAAGCTTGTGTATATATATATATATATAAAAAAAAAGATAATTCTCACTGTACTGCACTTTCAAAATAATAAAAAAAGTAATTGTGCACAAAAATGAGAAATGTCATTGTCGTACAAAAATAATTCTTATAGTTGGTAAGTCTCATTGTTTCAATCAATGTATTTGTATCTTCCAAATATACTTAAATTAGATTTTTAAATAACCTAAAATAAAGGATTTGAATGCTTTATCACCTTTGTCGTTTTTTAATGTGCCCCTCTGATTAAACACTGGCCCCTGCTTGGCCCCCACAGTAAAACTGGTCTAGAACCGCCACTGTTTCTTTAGTTTTTAATCATTTTCATTATCCCCATTAGGTTTGGGAGTAATATGCAGTGTGTATTTACCCACCAGCTATGGGGCTTCGCAGCTTCCAAAAGATCCGTTTGAAATCATCGAGGTCACACCAAGACTTCCCAAACCTGATGGCCAGCTTCTTCAGAGACAACTCCAGCAAGCTGAGGAGAAGAATGTATGCTTAACGTTCCTCACATTGCTGGCATGCAGATGATTAGACGATAACTCTGGGAACAAAACTCAAATGTTTAACCCTATAAAGCCAAGTGTATCATATTTGATACATATGTTTTTAAGACACTCTCATCATCACCTGAAAAACCTGATGAATACATGAATTGATGATTAAAAAAACTGAGCAACAAATTTCACAAAAATACCAGATGTAACAAAAATGATTTGCTGGTTCCACTGGTGGATCTGTCATTGCTGTGTGAAAACTTCATATCAGCAGATGTATGATGTTGTTTTATATGGAAAAACATATTTTGTATGTTTGAGGAAAATGTTAAAAGGAAAGTCAAAGTTTTATTTGGTTAAAAATATTAGGTTTTATGTGATTATGTGAGTTCAAGAAAAGCAAATTGTGAGCAACAAATTGCACAAAAAGACCTGATGTATCAAATATGATCCAAATTAAATTCATATATGAAAATTGATATTGAACTAAAAAAAAATGTTAGCTGGTTCAACAAACACTCCAGTTTTGAAAATTAAGAATTTTCTGGCAATTATTTCACGGTTCAGGCTTTATAGGGTTAAACCTTCATACAGTCAAAAACAGCAAACTGAGTGTCTGTTACCTTATCCTTAGTCTAACATTTAGCGTCCACTAAATAAAATGATGTTTTGTGGTTGAACAGTTTTAAAACATGTAGTTTTAACATAAAATGCAACACTTTAAAATGTACTAGAGTACTTTATGTTAAAACAACCTAATTAAATTGCTGAATATAATACTCTGTGTTTAAAAATGATTTATTTCCTGAATAATTACTATTATGTTCATTTTCATATGATAAAGTTAATCTTTTAGGCTAAACCACCTCAACCTAACTTTGTTTTGTTGGTTCAGCACAATTAATTCATGTACTTCACTATTTTAAAAAGTAGTTGTAACTACCCTATTAAATAAAGTAACTCTTAATAATGTCATACACGTTTAAATGGCCCAAGAAAATTATGTTCGTATGTTACGATGGTGTGACTGGTGTGTATAATAATGTCTACAATGTTCAATTGTTAAGTGATTTTTGTTTTGTCTTGTGGACCCCAGGAAGACTAGCTCCTCCCACTTTTGGTGACAGCTAATGGGGATCTTTTTAACAATAAACAATAAACAATAAACAATAAACCTACGCATATTTTAATGAATGTTCAAAGTCGCTTCTCTTTTCATTGTCAAAGCGGACATCTTGGGGTAAATCAGCTTCTGTTGCAGCATCGATGCATCGGGGGATCCCTGGAGCCCAGGTTACCCATCTGAGACAAAACATATGATATAAATATCAATACATAGAAATCTTTAATTCACCCAGTCTGGAAAGTCAAGCCTTATCTTTGTGATGTTGTGTATGTTGGACCTGTAAATCTTCTGTCTCTCCTGCAGCTCTGTCTTCCTGTGTTCCAGTAGCTGAGGTAAGGAGTCGTCCCTCTGTGTCTTTGCTACGCAGGCAGAAAGAAAGAAAGAGGAGGACAGAAAAAACACCTTTAGCAACAGTTCCTCTTCCCCAAGGTTTCGGGGAGAGGGCCTACAGAAGGGAGAGTTTAACCCCGATCCTTTTTTTTTTCTTTCTCTTTTTTTTTGTGAACATACATGTCCCATTTTCAGTCAGTGTCAACATGTAATGTGTATCTAGACAATGACATAAAATCCAAGCTCCTTGGGGTATCTCCCGTTCCAACTAGTCTCACTAAAGAAAATTCTGATATTATTGCTTTTGCCTCGCTCATAGCCCGCAAACGTATTCTATTGCATTGGAAAAGCCCAAACGCTCCCCCTGCCTCTTCCTGGATGAGTGATTTAATGTCTTTTCTGTCTTTAGAAAAAATTAAATATTCCTTGAGAGGCTCAGCAGCCAATTTTTTATAAAAGATGGCAGCCTGTCATCACATATGTGAGTACCCTCACCTCTCTGGACCCCAACTGAGTTGATCTGATGCATCCAAATTTCATTTATTTTATTAAGGTATTTTTTAAAATCTTTTTTTATTTTTTATTTTTTTAATGAGCATACTTGGCATCCTGTGTTTATTTATGTATTGGTATTATTAGCATAATTGTTAATGTTTCTGTTTCTCTGCTTTTTTGCCTCCCTATATATTATTATAATACTATGCTTTTGTTTTTTTTTGTATTTATTTTTCTTTTGTGGTTCTTTGTTCTAATGTACCCTTTAAAAAACAAAAATGTGGAAAACAGCTGTGGAATAAGTTATGTCTTGTACTGAAGCTTATGAATGCTAATTTCCAAAAAAATATATATAAAGACAATCCAAGCTCCTTTGCATCTATGCCTGGTATGGATTGTATCTATTTATTTTGTTAGTTTGTTTGTTTAGTGTGTTCATTGCATGTTTTAGTTGTATCAAGTGTGGGCTTGTTGCATACAGTGTAAAGTAGGCGTGTATTTAACAGCCATATCTGCAATATCTGGGCCACACTTATTGCTAATCTCCTGCATCTGTCCAGGAATCCTGTTTGAGGACACGGTCACACATGCATGAGTGTATGCAAGCCTACTGAGGTGATATTTGTGTTTGGCCCATGGTACTTTTTCAAGTGTCATGACAATCTGGACAATAGTTTTTCTGTAATCCTGCTGGCAGACAAACAGGAAACCAACCTCCCTGGCAGATATAATGTGCTTAAAGTGTTTAAGTTGCCAAATGTTGCCATACCATAAATATAGCTTGATGGTCTTTAGCTCCATCTTTCCCTAACCTTACCCCTGCAGTATCACAAAACTCTTTCCCACCATTGTTGTAATTTAACACTCAGTAACAGGCTACAGTAGATGTTAAGTTTGCACACGCCATCCACCTCTGCACAGGCTGGTTCATAGGGTTCAGTTGCAGAAAAGATCATAAATCAGCTGAAAGAATTATGAGTCCACAGGATTTGCATATCCTTGTGCCAGCACAAACTAGAACCCAATGCTAGATGCTAGGCATCAGGAGAAATTTGAATGGCAGCCTGCTTCCCATGCAATGTATGATCTACTGCTCAGGACGACCAGTCTGCCACTGACGAGCTCCTCTTAGTCAGGCGGCTTAGGACCAGATTTAAGAATAAATCACCATAGGTTTGAGAATATCTGAGATATATATTGAGAATATCACTAGAGATCTGACATGAGATTAAAGCATTCCCTTGATTTTTTTTGAGCAGTGTACATTGCAGCTAATCCGCACTCTCCCGTGAACATAGATTCATTTTCAGCTCAGGATTCCCTGCTGCAGCACTTGAAGACCTACCAGTCTGGGTGAAAATGAACATATCTATTTGATCAAATAATTATCTAGTGATATTCTCAATAGCTTTAAATGATTCCTTGACCAACAAAATGTATATTTTGACACCAAGATTGACCTTCTAATTGGCTTGGAAGATATAGCGTTTCTCATAGACTTTATATGGCTGCCATTTCTGATTTACAATCTTGATGAAGTGGCTCCTACCAAAAATTGAAACCTCTAGTGATAGAGAGCATGTGGAAAAAAGCTGGTGCTTTTGTCCGACGTGTCCCCTTTATTTGGCTAAGCCGCCTGACTATCTGGATCAGATCAGAGTTGGCTACCTTAATGGTACCTATAGGGCTAAATCATTGGGGGTTGATTCTGAAAGCTTCAAATCTCTCTTACCTGTTCCTTCTCTTATCTCCACCGTGACGTCTCCTATAAGCCAGCGGTAACAAGGGAACGTCAGCACCTTGTCTCCACCTGGAGGCTCCACTGTGACGTAGCGACAGAACCAGTTGTCTTCCAACCAGTACTTCTGTTTCTCCAGTCTGACCAGTAGCAGGGAGCCTAGGTGTAAAGGACTGGTTACCTTGTACTTATCCACCTAGCCAAGATGGAGAAGGGAAAAGGACATTCAAATCATACTTGCAATCACCGTTTAAATCACTGATGCACGCACACTTACTGCTCCTCGACAGAAGTCCAGTCCAGGGTTGTCCAGCACGGTTCGTTCACTCTCTCCTTTCTCGCCCACCAGGGTCACATAGATGTAATTGTTGGTGCCTGAATACTCTGATGTACCAGTTGCTACTGTTACAGTGTAGACCTCCATCTATGGACATGAAGACACACACAGTATGCTTAAAACCAGTGGTGGAAGAAGTATTCAGATCCTTTACTTAAGTAAAAGTACTAATACCACACTGTAAAATTACTCCACTACAAGTAAAAGTCCTGCATTCAAAACTTACTGACGTAAAAGTACAAAAGTATCAGCATCAAAATGTACTTAAAGAATCAAAAGTAAAAGTACTTGTTATGCTGAATGAACCCACTCAGATTGATTTATATATTCAAAATATAGTATTATATTATTTGTACTAATGCTTTTATCTAAGCAGTGTCCTAATTTTCAGATTCAGATTCAGAATACTTTATTAGTCCCAGTAGGGCAATTGAGTTTTACAGTCAGCCTGTCCATAGTTCAAATATATATATATATATATAAAATAATAATACATTGACATCAACAACCACAACCAGTGAGCATACAGCAGAGCGGGATGCAGAATGATTTTCTGTTTATACATCATTTTGTGATTATGTGTAATTTTGTAAAGACAGGGCTCATTTAACTACTTAATATACTGTTATAAGATTTCATTTTAAAAAAGTCTAATCACTTTAAATTGATCATGTTTTTTATTTTAAAATCTCAACCTGAAAAGTAACTAAAACTGTCAGCTAAATGTAGTGGAGTAAAAAGTACAATATTTGCCTCAAAATGTTGTGAAGTAGAAGTATACATTTACTGAAAATAGAAACACTGAAGTAAAGTACAAGTACCTCAAAATTCTACTGAAGTACAGTACTTGAAGAAATGTACTTAGTTACTTTCCAACACTGCTTAAAACCAAGAGTTTAAGTTGCAACATGTGGGTATTTGAGGGACACTACAGATGGACTGAAGCTGTTAATTGCATATTAGTTTGCACTGATCAGCAATGATGACCTTCAATCGGATCATATATTTTTTTTTTTGTAAATTTTACTTATGCAAAGTTTTGGCACATATATATATATACAGACACATACAGTACAAGAAACATAGAAAAAACCCAACAGATAAAAAAAATAATAAAATAAAAGTAAACAAACAGATAAAACAAAACATTAACGTAACGTAAAAAGAAAATGTGCACAAAAACATGTCGGTCCAACAAAATGCCCCCAATTGTCCGCTCATATGAAAAGGGCCAGAGATTGAGTCCAGGAGGCCCGAGCCAGAGGGGAACAGCAAAGTCTCATAACCCGGATACATATCAAGAAAAAATATATAATATATATAACATATATTTATGTACAATATAATATAATAAATAATTACTTAATAAAATAAAAAGTAAGCAGTGCGTTCAGGTACCAGTTTGAGGTTTGTCTTTTCTAATGTATTCAATAAAAGGTCCCCAGATCTTTTTAAACCTATCATGAGAATTAGACAAAGAACAATGGGATCATTTTAAAGCAGATGTTTTATATTCTGTTATATAATGTTGCAGCTCCGTGTCAACTTTTTGTGTTTTTTGTCTAGTTTCAACATGTCAATGGTACCAAGCCAGCTCCATAATTAATGGTTTCCCAGTCTAGTGTGGAATATCTTGTTTCTCCTCCATTGAACCCCAGCCAACTCCTTTGGGATGAGGTCAAACTGGAAGAATTAGCACTCTGTGTTGACCCCTCTGGACAAGTGGTCTTAGCTAAACCTCAAGGCCACATTCTATTACATCAAGTACTTTGGCATTGTACTGACTGGGACACTGAATGGAATGGAGCCATTGTTATTGCACCTGTGCCTTTCCTGCTTTGACTTGATGCTTTGACGAAATGTCAAAAAGGGTCTATATCAAAATCTTGTACTGTTGTCAACTGAAGGTTTACAAAGACCAACATGTCAAAGGTGCAACAATAGTCGACAGATAAGATAGATAGATAGATAGATAGATAGATAGATAGATAGATAGATGGATAGATGGATAGATGGATAGATAGATAGATAGATAGATAGATAGATAGATAGAAATATAACTTGGAAATACTTATTTACTTGGAAATATAAATTACTGACATTTAGGGCAATAATGTAAGTTAGCACAACAAAGGAAGCCAGTTGTCTGCTCAAAAACAAGTTTGTGAGTTGTTGTTACTTATATCTTTAAGTTGGGGTTCACAACAAGGGACAATAGTTCTGCTAACTCTTATTTCTTTGTTGTGAAATTCGGTCAATAGCGAAAGCTAGCGGCTAACTGATGCTAGCGGCTAACAGATGCTAGCGGCGCTGCTTGTTACAGCTACAAGAGTAGCCATTAGCGTATCAATGCTAACTCAAAATTGTGGTCACAACATTAGCTGACATTTCATAGCGGCGTTACAATCGTGCCAGAGAAATTCAGAGTTGAGCAAACTCAAAAACAAAACTTAAAATATTTAGTTTAATTGTCCAACTTAAAATTTTGGCAAAGTTTGTTGCCTTGAAATTTTGAGTTCACCCACTTTTCTTTTTTTTGCAGTGTACTGTGTGATGGAGAGGTGCTGATGATCATGGTGGTATCTCTGTGCATGACCGCATATTGTCACATATTATGACAGCAGTGGTGTGCATTTCCTGGTAAAAATTTTGAATATGCATTTCAAAAGTAAGCAAATGTTTTTAGCCACACTGATGCAAATGAGCTGATGAAACAACAGATAAGTGGTATGAAACAGTAAACATGACAGCCCACATACACGTATACAGCACTAGTAGTGACTAGGACCTGCTGTTGGTGTCACAAGATGCCTACGTGCTTACATAACCGTAGCACTTTATACATACTTAAAGGCATGTGGTGTAGTTAGGTGTTATTCATAAAGGTTAAATAACTTGTTATAATTGGGCTTATGATTTCATTAATTCTTCTGAGCTCAATTATACTGATGTGAATTACATTACATTGCATGTCATTTAGCAGACGCTTTTGTCCAAAGCGACTTACAATAAGTGCATTCAACCTGATGGTACTAGACATAGACCACAGGAATCAAGTAAGTACATAACTTTAAGAGCTAACTGTCATTGTTAAAGGAGTGCTATATGTTAAAGAAGAAAAGAATAGAAAAGAAGAAGAGTTTTTTTTTGTTTTGTTTTTTTAAATATATCTATGAGGTGACCACAAGATGAAATGCACTAAAGAATTACCAGCTAAATTCAGAGTTATAAGGGACAGGCCACTCCCAGATGTAAACAAAAGCTTTTGTAAACAAAAGCCACTTAATAGACACTTTTTAGGTAAAATAGCTATGCAGTGGGGGGCTGAAAACTGAACTTAACTTTAAACTAAACCAAACAAATAAGCAGAGTAGCAAACAAGCAGAGTAGCAATCTTAAGCAAAAAACAATAAGTAACTTAAAGCAAAACTACTACCAGAAACCAGGGGCCGGGTTAGATCCACAAGATTAAATGAATTTGTTTTTATAATGACAAACCAAGTAACTTTAACAAACGTACAGGCCTTTGACCTTCAGAATAAAAGCAGGGGTGGGTCAGATAGTGTTAATATAATGTTATTTGTTATTTATACACAGCGAGGAAAGCACAGATTGATAAATGTGACATAAACGGAACATTTAACATGTCCTCTTCTGTATGCTGCAAGTCAGCCAATCAGACTGTTCATCAAGTACAAAGTATACAAGTCTTATTTTATTGTTGATGCACAATTTGTAGCAATATGCAAGGATTAAAGTTAAGGCCAGGTGATTCATTTGAACAACATCATGCGATTAGATGTTGAAATGTGTGCAAACTTCTCGAATCCAAACAAGCTTTTGACCATGTTGTAGCACGCAACAGTGCATCATAGTCTGCAGTGATAATCTGTAAGAGAACGGGCTGATGTAAATCTTAATAAACCCTCATCCAATGTTTCCCTGCCTCGTGTTAACGTACCCTAAAACAGCAAGACACAATTGAAAACAGTAAAAACAGTCAATTAAAACAGGGAAATAGAAATAAAAATATAAATAAGATAAAATAAGATACAGCAGGATAAGAAAATAGATAAAATAATAAAAAGCACAAGTCAAACATTGCATAGTTAAAAAGTAAGGGCAATATAATGCATTGCATATTATATGTGGAAATTGCACTATATCAGAAGTATATCAGCTAATGCAAGTTCTACAATATTAGGCAATAATGTGTTCCTGTCTTGCAGAATGTCCTTGTGTTGAAATCTAATTTGGTTTTGTTTATTTGGTTCATATGCCCAATAAAGTTGTGCATAATGCACAAAGGGTGACAGGATAAAAGTTATTATTCTGTAAAAGATCAGTAATGCAATGCAGTATTTATCAGTCATAGATAAGAGAGATTTTTTAAAAGAAGCAACCTGTGTATTGTGTTTATTTTACCATGTTCCATTGGTATACAATTGATTTCCCTAGTTGTATGTATAAGGCTTGTTCAAAGGCCAATGCTGACACAGAGACAACCGGTTAAGACTTATTTATGTCATTAAATTTTTTATTTTTTTAAAAAGCCGAACGACTTTTGTCGACTGATTTGATTGTCCAATGGCCAATAAAACAGGTAGAGGGAGGGTTTATGAAGGTGGTATTTAGGGGAATTAGGCGAGAGAGGCGGTAAGAAGTGATAATGTTCTCTCTGTCTGGCTCAAATATCATGAAGTCAGGTTAATAACTTTATTTTGTTACTTTGAACACACCATGTGTGGTTTGCTTGCTACATTATATAACCAATGTATGAGTGTATAGACCTTTACAGTCACATCTGTATGGATGTCAGAACAGGAATAGTAAAAAAAAAAAAACTGTCCTTCATTTTTATCGATTAGTCAAAAATTAGTCCCTTTGAAGCGTACAGATACGTTTATGGTTGCAGACATTAAACGGACAGACTGGACAACTGAAATCATCTGAAATTCTCGCATTTACACAGTGGTCATTACATACAGACACAGCTCAACATTTACAAGCAGTGCGGCTGCAACCTGTGATGATCAGCTACATTAGCAGGAATCTGAAGTCAACAATAGCTCTAGACCAGGAGTCTCAAACTCAAATTACCTGGGGGCCGCTGGAGGCAGTATCAAAATGACCAAAAAAAGACACAAACTTACTAGAAAAAAAGACACAAAATGACCAAAAAAGTCATAAAAATTGGAAAAAAAGACACAAAATGACCAAAAAAAGACACAAAATTAGAAAAAAAGACACGAAATGACTGAAAAACCACTAAATTACTTTAAAAAGACACAAAATGACCAAAAAAAAAAATCACATTAAACTTTCATATCAAGGTGGGGGCCACAAAATATCGTCACGAGGGCCACAATTGGCCCGCGGGCCGCGAGTTTGAGACCCGTGCTCTAGACAATCACATGTGTCATTAATAATACATTTATCAGAGAATTTCAGATGATTTCAGTGGTCCAGTCCGTCTGTTTCATGGCTTGCAACCATAAACGTCTCCCTCCAGCTTCAAAAGGAGTCTTTTACAAAGTAATAGATATGAATGTATGCCAGTTTTTTTTTTACTATTTATGTTTTGACACCCAACGGCTCAGCAAGACATCGTTACCCCTGAAACTCGTCTGTCGCCTCTATTTTCTTATTGTTTTCAGAGATCGCAAATAGTTTCTGGTGCCAGTGATGAAGGCATGATGTCTGCTCCTAACTGGTCTACAGACAGGTTACCTCCGTATAGACAGTGATGTGATGCTGATTTGATGTTATCTGTGCCAGTGTGATCAGTTGTTTATAGATTTGAGGTGATAAACAGACAAGTTTAAACAGTGAAGGCAAATGCATCTTACTTCTTGTACTGTGTGTTATTCTATATTTTCCTGCAGGTCTTTGGGCTTGCTGTGTTGTGCTGCATGTTATTGCATTTATATATTACATAGTGAAAGTTATCCATTCTGTCTTCCTCTGCGACCTGTCAACCAATATAACCATGCCATAAATCATACGCTGCTTTATCGTCTATTTCTTTGTAAATGGGACCATTATTTACACAGCTAACACCATATTGTATTGGAGGACCTGAAACTAATGATTAACCCTTTGATGCCCAACATATGGACAACCCTTCTAAAGTATAACATGGGTCAAAAATGACTCATTCATCCAAATTTGATTTAAAATTAAATGACCTAATAGTATAATAATAGTAATTTGTTTCAAATAGTTACTTTCCACACTCATATATTTCATATATTTAACATGTTTGTGTATCATTTTGTCACACATACACTGTATCTGGAAGGTATTAACAGAGCTTCACTTTTTCCAAATTTTTTTTATGTTTCAGCCTTATTCCAAAATTGATTAAATTCATTTTTCCTTAAAATTATACACACAATACCCCATAATGGCATTTTTGTCCCATGCTGTGCATTAGAAGAGTAGTGATAAAAAAAAGGGTTTTTATTCAAAAAGTAAGAAATGAAAACAAAAAATTAGGATGTATGATAATCAAAAACAAGTTGATTAGGAAAACCTGGAATACTGAATGATGAAATTAATTTGTTGCAAAGATATAGAAAATTAAAAACTCAGTCGGGTCACTTTAGACCATGTTGTGCATCAAAGGGTTAAGACCATAATCTTGCCACAAGGTAATGAATCAAGTGAGAAGTAGTCTCATTTCGTATTGAGATAGATAGGACCGGAGTTCTTTTGTAACTGGTGTTGGCGACCCCTGCTGGATATTTTAAAGATTGCAGGCTTGAGGCACCTCTGGTTTGCTTCACAGCTCAGACCGGGAGGTGGAGCTACACTTTAACAGTACCGTACTTTGTTGGCTCTGAAATCAATAACGCAATCAAGTACACACTGTATCCTAATGCTCACAGAAATTTATTTCAGATTTTGTAACTTGTGTAATTTGTTTTGTATCAAGTTTTGGCGGTCATGTTTTAGTGCTTTTCACACTGCATTAAGCTAACAGCTCCATTAGCCTGGGGCTAACCAAGTGTTCACACTGACACAATCCTGGCACATTCCAAAGAGGGCTAAACTGTGCTTCCCTGTCATATCCCAATTATGCAATTCCAAGACTGTTTAGGGACCTCAGTATGCAGAAAGATTCAAACACAATAGACAAAAATAACACAATTGTACTGCATTAGCAAAACTACATGGCATTTTGTCCAAAACTGCAGAGGTTAGAAAAAAGTCTGTAAATGGAATCCCTGGGTACCCATAGAACCCATTTTCATTTCTATATCTTGAGGTCAGAGGTCAATCTGGCCATGTTAGATTTTCCCTAGCTAAAATTTGGCAAAACTTTGGAGTGTTATTGCACCCATTTCCCAACAAGATATGACATGGATTCCTTAGATATTCTAGTATCATATGATACCCATCTCTCAGCTGAAGATTTAAAACTGGTTCAGTGTGACTTACAGGAATAAGTATGAACAGTGAATGAGAACATGCCTATAGCTATCTTCTTTGAAATGTGACACATTGCATTGCATGATTGACAGCAGTAAGTAATGCACATACCACAGACCAATTTTTGTAGAAACTAAGACAGATTTCAGACAGAGCCTTGGAGCACACAGAGGCTTTTGCTTGTACAAAAACTTGTTATGGGGGTTATGGAAAATCAGCCTCACATGTACAAATTAAAAACAGCAAATCCTTTATATCCAAGCAGTAACTTTGGTTTCTCCTGCACTGAGCCAACACAGTGTGGCTTTACCAAATACAGTGATGAAACATGTGTTTCCATAACAGTGTCTGCAGACTGGTGAGAACAAACAGAACCACTGAGCAGGTTCACACGTCTCTGCAAACACACTGATCCAGCCTAGTAATGCTGAGTAACTTCAATGTAATTGCACGTATCAGTGTCTTAACAACAATGTTAATAATCAATTTTGCATGGTTGACAGGATAGCAGGGACCTGGAATATTAGGCTTTATTTTTTTAAAGAAAGGAAGACATTTCTTTACCAGCCAAGAGCCTGAAGGCATTTTTTTTAGCTCATTTAACATAAATAATGATAGAATTAAGCCTTATGGGCTGTCAGAAGCAAAAAAACAACAACAGAAAAACACTCACCTTGGTCCACAACTGTGATCACAGTGGAGTATCAGTTCCCTCCTCTTCTTTTCCTTTTTTCCTCTCTTTGTATTCTGGCGCTCTCCCTTTCCTCTCTTGCTCTCTCTTTAAGGAGTCTTCGCAGATCTGTTAGTTTGGCAGTTATCTGGTCACCATTTCTAAATGCATGAATCCTTCTCGGTTTCTCTGCAGCCAATTTGAGTCTTTTCAGCAGGAGTTTCTCCAACACGCCCACTCTCACTGCTCCGCTGGCTTTCTGCTCTCAGTCCTCTCAGTCAGTCCTTTGTGCAGGCTCACCTTGCTCTGCAACACACACACACACACACACACACACACACACACACACACACACACACACACACACACACACACACACACAGACAGAGAGGGAGAAAGTTGCATAAGGGAAGTTGGGTCAATTTCAGGGCGGTGCAAATGGGGCTTTCAGATAACACTCACATTACAGAGCGGCAAACCAGCAGCAGCTGTAAAAAGTTGCATTTGAGGAAGTACATTAAGTTATATTATACAACATGTTTAGGGGAGATTGTCTGATGGATTGCCTAGTGAGGTAGATTTCTGGCTTGAGTAACATTGGTGACATTTAAAGAAAAAAGATACATTATTTGGGGAAATAAAAATGTTTGCTATTCATTATCATCAGTTTAATTTCTGTGCATCCAGAAGAATAAGATCAATGCCCTTGACTGAATGAAAATGGGTTCTATTCTATTCTATTGGCTGTAATTTCCCAGCTTGGGATAAATAAAGTCTATCTATCTATCTATCTATCTATCTATCTATCTATCTATCTATCTATCTATCTATCTATCTATCTATCTATCTATCTATCTATCTATCTATCTATCTATCTATCTATCTATCTATCTATCTACCAACAGATCTCCCCTTAACAGATATGATTGCCTGATGCTAATCCCATGCAGTTTGAGGCAGAAACCATGCAGTTTTTCTCATGCAGTATAGATGAATTATTTTGGCTGATCGTATTTCTTCATACTGAGATCTCTAAACAGTCTTTGAATTGCATAAATTGGGTGTGACTGCAAGGCTGAGATTCAATGATCCCAAATGTCTGATGATGTTAGTCCCCATAGTAGCATTCCATTGTAGTGAGGCCATTTCTTGAAACTTGACCTCACTGTAATGATACTTTTTGTATTTGAATATTTCGGCTCTCTAAACCATCTTTAAATTGGATATCACAGGTCTGACCTGTTGTGACCTCTAAGATATTCACAGCCTCATTAAACTTTATAACCACAAACTAGAGACCTGGAGCATTCAGAGGATGGATAGATTCACTAGCTATATTGACAATAAGGAGATTTCTCAACAAAAGTGTTCCCCACCAAATCACTGAAAAACTTTTAAAAATTGTCAAAAATGCCTTAAAATTACACACAAAACACCATAGAAATATTCATGCTGTGATTTGTTTCAAAGACTTCTCAAATTTTCAAACATGATTATATTTATCAACAAATGCCATCAACCCAAAAAGTGCTGTAACGCCCTATGAGACATAACTGTAAATAAATATACTCATACCATAGTGTCCTAAGTCCTTATACACATGCCCAATTCTAATTAATAAATGAATTGATTAATTAACAATTTATTTTATTACATATTTATGACAGATACACAGTGCTGAGATGCGTCTGATTTTCAGGTTCCAGCTTTCAGCTGCTGTAAACCACTTTCCAAGCCCTCTAAAAAATGGGAGCAGAATGTTAAGGGGTCAAAGTAGGTCCAGATCTATCCAGAGGATTGGGAGACTCCGAATTCAGTTCAGTTTTGGAGACTGATTGTGTAAAATACTAATAAATGAATGGTTGTTTATGCGGGTAAATCTGGCTCTGTTGGAATGAGATCATGTGAAATCAATGGCCCATATCATTCATTGTCTAATCCGTGATGGTGGCACTTTACAAGTAGAGTATGTTGAACATGTAAGGACAAGTGTTGAGCCAGTTGACATTCCAAAACAAAAAAAACAGCCATCTAACTAGCTAAAGGTCATGTTCCCACCTCTCACATGCTCTGATGAAAGACATGAATAACGGCCCTGTACTACAGAGTATCACAGAGTCAGCGAAAACTCCTTAAAATGTTTCAAACTAAAAACAATTCCTCTCCCTCCCACATTCTAGATAAATAAAAACAGGTGATCACTTGTCTAATGCAGTTCCCAGAAACTGCCAATCCTTCCACAGAACAATAAACCTGTTCTGAGTCAGAACGAGTTGTTTTGTAAATATGAGAAAAGCCCCGACAACCATTCAAATAAGTATGTCATGATTAACGCCAACTTCATTATTCAGAACCAATGCAGGAACTTATCTGTGCTGTTTGCCGTAATGAGACCTCAGAGGTCAGTGTGCACTGCAAAAAAGCCAACTTGTACTTTTTGCCTAAAACAGTGATTTAATTTGGTAAAACTTGGAAATATAAATTACTGACATTTAGGGCAATAATATAAGTTAGCACAACAAAGGAAGACAGTTGTCTGCTCAAAAACAAGTTTGTGAGTTGCTGTTACTTATATCTTTAAGTTACAATAGTTCTGCTAACTCTTATGTCTTTGTTGTGAAATTTGGTCATTAACGAAAGCTAGCGGCTAACTGATGCTAGCGGCTAACTGATGCTAGCTGCGCTGCTTGTGACAGCTACAAGAGTAGCCATTAGCGTATCAATGCTCAAAATTGTGGTCACAACATTAGCTGACATTTCATAGCTGTGTTACAATCGTGCCAGAGAAATTCAAAGTTGAGCAAACTCAAAAACAAAACTTAAAATATTTAGTTTAATTGTCCAACTTAAAATTGTATCGAAGTTTGTTGCCTTGAAATTTTGAGTTCACCCAACTTTTCTTTTTTTGCAGTGTGGTGGATGGGCCATTCATGAAACCATGTGATCAGACTGGAAGACACCCATGGGAAGAACGGTCATGCCTTCATCCAATGTCCCCTAGGGACTCAATAGTCCAGTGTAGCATTCTGCTGTTTCTTCTGTGCACCCCTTTTTGATGTCTGCATCTGGCTTGCAGTCTATGCGGCAAAGTACCCACACCAAGAAACTTCCTTTTGTTTGTGGATGGGGAAAAGATCTGAGTCATTTCTTCTTCTTCTCTTTTGTTGTTTAATGGCACTCGGCAAACTGCTTTTAAGTGTTTTACCACCACCTTTGGATTGTAGTGGTTAAAATTCACAACACGAATAGACCATTTAGGTAACATCCCCAACACTACCATAGCCTGGGTATACCCATACTGCCTTGCACGCTCGAATTTCATTTCGTTTCTTAGCCCTGTTTTAAGGAGAGGTTTTAAGAAGTCTAATCTACTAATCTACCAACTAGCGCCGCTACTAGTCCCGCTATTAGCCCAGCTACCGTAACGCCGGTGATCTCGCTACGAGCCGGGGGACAGCGGAGCCGCCGAGAGACCCGCAGCAGCTTGTTTATTGCCCATAAAATCAGTGGATGTGTGTGGCTGAATGTGAACATGCTGCAGAAAAACGTTGCAGAAGCAGAATTGAGCATTTTAGCCTCAAAGTAGAGATGGGCTAGTCTGGCTATGTAAACCATAGATGTAAGCATAAATTTCTGTTGCTCTACATACGTCATCTGGTATAACTGATACAATTGGCTAAGAGCTACGTAGGTACAGACGGTTTTGATAGACATTCTAAGCGCCCAATAAACGGCTCTGGAGGATGGTAAACCACGCCTCCTCTACGGAGAAATGATCGGCTGGTTTCCAGACTAATCACAAATGAGATTAGTCTGGTGTTAGCCAGGCTAACACTACCACACAACCCTGTGCTAATTGTGCTTTAAAATTTTCCTCTCCGTTAACCTTGAACCACAATATTTTCTTAATGGTGGCATCAGTATCAGCACTAAACATAATCCAAGGTTTTGCAGAATTTTCTGTTCTCAATGTAACGTCATGTGATAGGGTTCAATGAAGTCCTCATGCTAACAATCTATCTTTCCAACCACTGTACCTACACCTTACATTACATCATAAAATATTACATCTACTCACTAACTACTGATCTACAAATCAACCTATGACCAACGAACAATTTCATAATAGTAGTTACTTGTTAGTATTTAGTTGCAATTTCTCTAAATTAAAGGGATTGATTAGTTTCCCAGCACAACTGCATGCAACTCTTTCTTTGTTCTGTCCTAAGAGACGAGTTGTGACTTTTCCACACCTGCCTCCTCACCTATGGGATTCCTCAGGGATCTGTTTTGGGACCCCTCTTGTTTACCGATTCACAGTATTTGTTGACACTGGGGCGTGATATTAATGTATTCCTCTGTGCTGATGATAGAGAACTCTATTGTACCCCCTAAAAATATGGTATATGCTGCTAATATAGCCACACTACTGTCTTTCAGAGAAGCCTATCCAAACACAAAAATATAACTCTGCTCTTTGTTTAATGCATTATGAGCATCCAGCCCATATTAACACACCAGACCTGTACATACTGAAATCACTCTTACAGCATCGCTGGTTACATCATCATCATCATCTAGATAATGAGGCAATAAATCCGCAGACTTCTTATATTACAACATCTAACTGGGTGTGAATTCCAGTTCAATATTTCAACCCGTTCCCACCATGTCATAAACAAAAACAACAGGAAGCTTATTGTTAATGCAGTGTTATTTTTCTCCAATTGTTTTATTGGAAGATAAACTTTTAAAACTAATACCAAACTGTAGAATACAGAATGCATATATGTTGAAATTAGCATGTATAAAAAATAGACTTTTTCAAAACATGAAACTGTAGAGTTAAGCCTGCTTTGGCATTGGGAACAGCAATGACAACCAGCTTTTCGAAAGTTTTTTCATGGTAAATGTGGGTTTGTCATGACTCTGAACAATCCCATGCAGGGCCAGATGTATAATTTTTGGTGCCCTAGACAAGACTTAGGTAAACCTAGGAGGTGTATCAGCCGATCTGATTCTGTCCATCTATCTGTAAGAGACTCATTCTAAGCTAATGAAAAAACAATTCTTACTTTCAGGTGATTATACACAGGTGAAAACCCAGTTATGGATATTATTTTCCATTTCTGCCAATACACACTGCTCCTTTAAGAGGTGAAAGCACTATGTCGCAGAACTAAAAGATTTGCATCCCCTGTTCCTGTATTTCCACCAGGAAGACTGATACTTATATGACAGTTTGTTGTCAAGACAAAACAGAACCAAATAGAAGTAGTACATTGGCAACAATCACAGTTTGAATCATCCCTGGTATCTCAGCTCATCTGGATTTCAGAAGGTTCTTTCGGGATCCCATCCATCTGAGATCTTTAGGTCTCAACAGATTGTCATTATGGTCCTCGTCTTGTAAATTGAATTCATTCCTTTTGCACATTTAGAGACGCTTCCCAAAGCCACACCAGCGTTGTCTCAGCTGTTACACTGAGGTCTGAACACTCTGAAGCTACATTTGGCTCGAGTCAGAGTTCCCTTTGTCCTTTTCACTGACTAATACCAGATGTGTGGCACAAGAAAACAATCAAATGTCTAAGGCCCTGTATATGGATTTCATTCCCCTCTGTTTAAAAAAAAAAAAATGTCAACACCGTGTTTAAATTACTAAATATCTCTGTCCACACTAGAACACAAAACGCTCACCAGGCCAGTAGGTGGCGATACCACAGAAGAAGTTTCTGACCATGGTAGTGATTTCATGTTTCTGCCGCGGTTTGATCCAAAAGCCATCCTCTCTGATGAACTTTAAACCACAGACTAGTGATGACCAATTACTTTCACGCTTTGATTCCTTTCAGTTGATGCAGGTGAATGTATCAAACCTTTAAAAATTTCAAGTCTAGATACTATCCAAAATATGGTTTTCCACTCCAGTACATGTACATTCAACAGCTAGTGCTGCCTGGCTGCTGCATAAAAGTTGCCTTCAATGCAATACCAGTCATCATGTATACATTTATAAGATAAAATATTAATTTTAATGTATTGATTCAGCATGCTATAGGTAGGCCATGTAAGCTCAATACAATGTTACAGAAATATCACTGGCCCAGGACACAACATACTGGACCTTGGCAAAATGGGTTCTGTCTGATAATATTTCCTCGCTCTCTTGATGGTTCTTTTTTCTCTTTGTTGTTCAAACACTTGAATTTTCTCTGTAGCATCTATGTTGTTTCCACATTATGACGTAAAGCTCATGAACACACCCAAGTGTGGTTGCCGAATAGGACAATCCACCATTAAGCTACAGCCAAGGATTGTGTTGAGTCAAGTTTGCATCTAGCAGAAAAAATAACAGCAAAGCGCTTGAAAAGTCGTTAAACTTTTGTTGTACTTGATCCTCCAACTTGACTCATCGTTTTTCCTGAAACATGACCACTCTGATGCTGTTCATGAAATCTAAAGTTCTTTCATGAGATTTTCCAGGAAACAGAGGGAGAGTACTGGTACAAAATGTTGTAGGATGTACAGTAAAACATCTTTTTTTTTGCTAACCAATGTATAATATTACTAAGCCATATTATTATTCAAATGGCTCATGCTTGTATGTGTGCTACTACATTAGTGGGACCTGACAGCATCAATGTGTGGTTCTTCCTGGGCAGTAAGTCACAGATGTCTCACACAGATGAGACCCACTTATTCATTGGGAGTCCTGATTCCTATGTTTTGAGTGACTGCAATAACAGCGAGTGGGCGAGAGAAAGAAATAGTGTTAAAAAAACTTTGGTTTGTTCCTTTTTGTCAATCACTACCCCAGAAGAGGTGGGCCGAATAAAATTGCACAGCAGACCCCTCTGTTTGTCTGTGAAGCCTGCAAACTGCCAACTATATGCAACATTGTAACACTCTCAGGAGAGGACAGAAGGGGTTGAAGTTGGACTGCATAACTTTAAGCATCATTCATCATCATCATTAGTTGTCTAAAAATGAACTTCCCTGAACATGAACAATGAAATAAGCTATACTGCAAAACTGACTGCACCAGCCCATCACCCACCTCCACTTACCTCAAATACTGAGATGACACAGCCATCCTTATCTGCTTTCAGATAAACACTCCACTCTGACTACAACAGCACAACCACTCGATGGTGTGAAGATAACCATCTTCACCTAAATGTCAATAAAATAAAATAATCCACCCCCTCACTACAGCAGCCTTCATCAGCAACCAAGCAGGTTGCATCAGCCATCCTAAAAACTCAAAGGACTCTATGTTGGGTGAAATCATCCAAAAGCACAACATCTCTTCCCACTGCTATGCAGATGACACTCTATCTTCCCCTGAAACCTAATGACCAATGCAACCTAAACCATCTATGGATTGCCTAGAGCAATGGTTCCCAACCTTTTTCTTGAGGGACCCACATTTTTACCATTGTAAACTTTGGCGACCCCCCATTGTCCATTGTTTCTATGAAGCCGAACTCAGTGTAACTTTCATGGTACCCTCTCTTTTTCTTTTTGAGATATTCAGCATTTTCGTCTCCCTGACGCTTCGCCATTTTTCCATTAGCTCTGTGTTTCTGTTAGGTGAGGTTACCGCTAGGTGAGGTTACCGCTAGCTGAGGTTACCGCTAGCTGAGGTTACCACTAGGTGAGGTTACCGCTAGCTGAGGTTACCACTAGGTGAGGTTACCGCTAGCTGAGGTTACCGCTAGGTGAGGTTACCTGTGTATACTGGCCTCGAGGACATTAAATGTTGGATGGAACAAAACTTCTCCTGTTTGGCCCACCTAACTCCACTAAATAAATTCCCAACAGCCTAGAAAATACGGTCCCTTCTGGCAAACCCCATGTCAAAAATCTGAGTGTGATTTTTGATTCCTCTTAAGTTTGATAAGCAGGTAAATGCAGTTGTCAATCATGCTTTCATAACCTCACAGTTAGACTACAGCAATTACCTGTACACCGGTATCAGTCAGTCGTCCCTGTGCCAACTGCAGCTGGACCAGAACGCTGCTGCCAGACTCCTGACAGGCACCTGAAAGAGAGACCGTATCAGCCCTGAAGGGAAAGGCCCCTCCTATATCTCTGACCTCTTGACCCCCCCATTCCACCTCCATGTCCCTCAGGTCATCTAACCTGGGGCTGCTGGCTGTTCCCAGATCGAAACTTAAGCTCAGTGGTGGCCGCGCCCTTTTGGTCAAAGCCCCCAGACTGTGAAATAACATCCCCCTCTCCACCAGATCTGCCCCCCCTCTATTGAGTCTCTCAAGTCCAGGCTAAAAACGCTTTTACTCATTAGCATCACCAGATAGAGCTTGATATGGGCCTGTTGACACCACGTTGTTTTAATGATTTTTGTTGACTAATGTTACTGTTGTCATTATGAATTTCTTATGTTTTTATTGTCTTTACTATTTTATACACATTTGTCCAGCACTTTGATCAGCATGAATTGTTTGAATTGTGATTGAAATTGTTAAAACTTGGAAATATAAATTATTGATATCTAGGGCAATAATGTAAGTTAGCACAACAAAGGAAGCCAGTTGTCTGCTCAAAAACAATTTTGTGAGTTGTTGCTACTTATATCTTTAAGTTGGGGTTCAAAACAAGGGACAATAGTTCTGCTAACTCTTATTTCTTTGTTGTGAATGCGGGAAAGTGGTGAAATTCATTAGCGAAAACTAGCGGCTAACTGATGCTAGCAGCTAACTGATGCTAGTGGCGCTGCTTGTTACAGCTACAAGAGTAGCCATTAGCGTATCAATGCTAACTCAAAATTGTGGTCGCAACATTAGCTGACATTTCATAGCGGCTACAATCATACCAATTCAGCATATTGCAGAAGTTAGCAGAAGTAAGGATTAAAAGTTATTACAACATGTAAAATTGTAAGTTAGTACAACTTACAGTTGAGTTGACAAAAATCTGAATTCAGAGTTGAGCAGACTCAAAAACAAAACTTAAAATATTTAGTTTAATTGTCCAACTTAAAATTTTATCGAAGTTTGTTGCCTTGAAATTTTGAGTTCATCCAACTTTTCTTTTTTTGCAGTGTAAAAAATCTGACTTGACTTAACTTGTACCACTTACTCTTACTGTTGTACCAGAACATTATTCAGCCCATTGTATTATACTGTTCCACCTGCTTCTTTAATACGCTATCTGTTATTAGCTGGGCCAAACTCACATGCATAAGGCGAGAGAGGTGAGAGTGTGTCTGGCTGGGTGTTGGGAGGCCTGACTGAGTAGTAGTCAGGTGAGGGTGGACGGGTGAAGCAAGAAGGGAGTTATCTTATAATAACTTAATCTCTATCTTTATTTTCAAAGAAAAAAAATATCGTTGTGGTTTTCATATTTACTGAATGCATATCTGGAAAAAAGTCATTCCTTTATCTCTAGTTTTCTGATGATTATCAATGAATCATCAAGCTTCTCTTCTTATCTGTTATTCTTACTGATGCACAGTGACAAACAGAGGCCTGTTACCCTAAGATAAGGACACATTAAGGTCCAAATCATGAGACAAAACTATGTTCCAGGAAAAGGTTGTTGTTTAAGGGAAAATGGAAGGGAAATATTCAAGTGGGCTGTTCATGCACACAAACATATAAAGGAAAGGGAGGAAACTGCATGCCATTTAATAAACTGCAGGGTTTGTGCAGATGTATTGCATCATTTCCTGTTACTACAAATCTTGAAAGGACATTTTTCTTTTTACTTGTTGTAAGTGTGTAGTATGGAGTTTGGACACACTGGATTATCTAAATGTAAAGGATCAGTTTAGGTCAACCAAAGTTGCAAATAATACATTTTAACTCACAACTGTTTTGTTTTTTTCCATTAGCAAAAATTGTGTCTAGTGCCTGGCACTGAGTATCACCTCAGCTGAGACTCCAAGATGAGAAGGTGGAGTAAAATCACTGCCAAGTACTTATGATCAGCAGTGGTAGTGGCATACCCTGTAGTACCCTACATAAACTATGTTGTACCCTACATAAACTATGCTGTATCTTACATAAACTGTGCTGTTCCCTACATAAACTATGCTGTACCCTACATAAACTATGCTGTATCTTACAAAAACTACACTGTACCCTACATAAACTATGTTGTACCCTACATAAACTATGCTGTACCCTACATAAACTATGCTGTATCTTACATAAACTACACTGTACCCTACATAAACTATGTTGTTCCCTACATAAACTACACTGTACCCTACATAAACTATGCTGTATCTTACATAAACTATGCTGTATCTTACATAAACTACACTGTACCCTTCAAAAACTGCGCTGTACCCTACATAAAATATGCTGTATCCTACATAAACTATGCTGTATCCTACATAAATTATGCTGTACCCTACATAAACTATGCTGTTCCCTGCATAAACTATGCTGTATCATACATAAACTACATTGTACCCTACAAAAACTATGCTGTCCTATATAAACTACTCTGTACCCTTCATAAACTGCGCTGTATCCTACATAAATTATGCTGTACCCTACATAAACTGCGCTGTACCCTACATAAACTATGCTGTACCCTACATAAACTATGCTGTTCCCTGCATAAACTATGCTGTATCATACATAAACTATGCTGTATCATACATTAACTACATTATACCCTACAAAAACTATGCTGTGACCTATATAAACTACACTGTAGCCTACATAAACTGCGCTGTACCATACATAAACTACAATTTACCCTTCATAAACTATGCTGTATCATACATAAACTACACTGCACCTTACATGCACTACGCTGTACACTACACTGTACCCTAAATACACTATATGGTACACTGTAACACTACATTGTACCCTACGTACCCAACGCCTACACTGGGAGGGTACCTTCCACAAGGGAAAACAAGACAGAGAAAAGGACCTGGAACCAAAAACAAAGTGAGTCATATGGAGCTGAACCAATGCATTGAAATGAGGTAAAAAAAAATTTAAAACCCCCCCCGCATTTTCTCTATCTAGATGGTCAGTTTTATTTGCTCAGATTTTTTTAGATTTATCTCTGAGACTTCTGATGCCACCTTTTGTAAAATTCAATAGCAAAACATATATTCGAAAAACAAGGCCTACAAAAATAGATAATTGGCAAAACTGACTGTGAAACATCTGGATTGACCAACCCTTTCAGAAAAAAACTGAATTATTGTGGTGAAATACCATTAAACCTGAGAGGGAAAAGTGTGTATGTAACTCCTGTTTTATTTTTTTTTACTTTTTCATATCAAAGCAGATGACATTGATGACAAAACAAAGAGCATAAAAGACACATATAAATCCAAGGAAAGCACATCAAACACTAGTTGTAGGATACTATGTACTGTATACAAGAACAAAGGCTAGTATTGTGAGTAATGCCTGGCTGTTGGGCAATGTACTGCTTCTTTTAGCTCATGTAAAACTTGTTCTTGCCAAGTGACAGCAAAACGTTCCCATGGTGTAGCTTGGATTTGGCAATACTGTGGAGAAAAAGGAACCCGGAGGCCACATTTGGGCCGTTGATGTCAACACTGAAGAAGGACTGGAAGGTGTCATCATAAGGTCGTACGAGGTAACTAAACCTCGCAAATGTCATCATGATTCCGTATCCTAGCAGTGTCTGCTGTATCCATGGTTACTGTGATTGCATCAGTTCAGGTTGGCATTTATTTATGAGCGGTTCGATCCAGAGGCACCGTCTTCGTCGTCAGGTGGACAGGCGACAAAATCAGCCAACATGGAGGCCATGGCTTCATCATCCAGCTGAGGGACAGAAAGAGAGGGACAGCTGCTGAGACATGCTCTGGGACCTGACAGTAGATGGTCTGAGTCAAACTGAACATTCAAACTTATATTTTTCTGAAGGTTTGAGTTTAGTTTTAGATGATCTTAGTGGGGAAAAGGTGTTAAAATGTATCCACAACTGTAACTAAATATGTGTTGTTGTGATAGTGGTCATCAGAACTATTAGCTGGCATGCTTACACACCCGATTTGACGTTTGACTTGGTTAGTCCTTTGTTACCACCCACAGAACACACTTGGCAAAATCTTAATATACACCTGTATTCATATCACATCGTATCATTTAAATAGTCTCTGTAGAAGGTGTTTTTCACTCTTATCAGTCTGTGAATGTTTATTTTTCTTTCCTTTAATGTGTCCCACTATGTAACTATTTCACTTCTGGCATTTACGTACATTTATTTACTGTTGAAACTGTCTTTTATATCGGCTTAATGGGATTTTTTAAAACCTTAACCTAGGTCAGTGGTTTTGTAGCCTAAATTCAATGAAACTGCAGTTTTTTTTTTGTTTTTACAACCGCAAACCATACATATATAACGGCGTGTGCATTATTTTTAAAATGCTCTGCAAACCGTGATTTGGCTCATTTAGACTCAAATGGGTCGTTTCAGCACGTGCAAGTGATTCCAACTGTGGTCAGAGGCACTAATGGGCTTTGAACCCACTATCTCCTGTTTACAAAAGATGTAAAAGTCCACACCTGGACTTGTGTCACGGCATACCATTTGAGAAACTATGGTCAAAAACATAAATAAAACAAGACTGATATTCTTCTAATCAGTTGTGACATATATTCAAAAACTGTACAAAAGCAATATATTTGAAGTTCAAACTAATTAACTTTTTTTAAATGATTCTTTCTGTTTTTAGTGACATTTTGACATATTGTGCCCCAATATTTTGGAATGAGGGTTATATATTATGTCGTATATGCCATTGTTAACCTCCACACTGTCCAGGATGTCAGACTTTTTATGATCAGTCCTGTGTGTGTGATGAGAAGACAAAAGTGAAAGCTCCGCCTCAGCGACCGTACGCCCGGCTGGACGGCTGCAGGAAGCATTCCACATGACTGAACACAGTTTACTCGCCCCGGGACACGTTTCGGTTGACCACAGCACCTGTGTGCATGTAAGGGACTGGGCTTGTTTAATGGTTAATGAGCAGTTAACAAGGGTCAGCTATCGGTCAAAAAAATGACCTGCTCTTCTTTGGGGGTGGTAATTAATGTTCAACAGTAAAAAAGCACATCTGCTTTTATTTGGGGAAAAATAAATTCCCTTTTAAGCAGCCCAATTTAAAGCCAATCATTCATTATTTATTACTGAACACTTTAGTTCAGAACATATGTTTAAGAAGTCATTAATAAACAGACCCTTGAAGGCTGTGAGCTTCAAGGCTGACATGGATTAATTATATCTAACTGAAACATTCACCTCATCTGGAGTCTAACATGAGAAAAGGCACTTTAAGTTCTCGGTTCCTTTAAGTCAGGGGTGTCAAACTCTGGCCCGCAGTGTAATTTTATTTGGCCCGCGAGGCAATACCAAATTATTATCTTATTATTGTACTATAAAAGCTGACCCGCCGGTATTATACGGCGCATTTACCGCTAATACTACAAATCCCACAATGCCCTGCTGTTGTTTTGGCGCGTCAATCAGGACAGGACCCAGAAACGCTCCTCTGTGACAGTCGTCATAGCAACCTCAAGCTAGAGCTGTCTCCCAGCTACCCCTTCTCAAAAGTGGCGAAAAGAAAGGCAGAATTTATTAACCTGTTGAAAAAGTTTATTTGGATATTTAAATCAGAAGGATGCAAATAGAAAAGAGGCATACGATTTTTATTTAATTTTTATTTAATAAATTAGTGACACTGATGTGTTTTTTATTTGAAATTTGATTTTGCATGTCTGCACTATTAAGTTATATATTGTATGTTTATAAGCGTTGCTGGTTCCATATTTAATGTTAAAGCAAAACATGTTTGGTATATATTAAAAGGTTTATTTGTTCAATGTTGGCCCGCGATTTTATGCAAGTTTTAAATTTTGGCCCATTGTGTATTTGAGTTTGACACCCCTGCTTTAACCCTTTGATGCACAACATATGGACAACCCTCCTAATGCACAACATGGGTCAAAAATGACTCATTCATCCAAATTTGATTTAAAATTAAATGACCTAATACTATAATAATAGTAATTTGTTTCAAATAGTTACTTTCCACACTCATATATTTAAAATATTTAACGTGTTTATGTATCATTTTTTCACACATACACTGTATCTGGAAGGTTTTCACAGCGCTTCACTTTTTCCACATTTTTTTATGTTTCAGCCTTATTCCAAAATTGATTAAATACATTTTTCCTTAAAATTATACACACAATACCCCCATAATGAAATTCTTTGACCCATGTTGTGCATTAGAAGCGTAGTTATACAGAAAGGGTTTTTATTCAAAAAGTAAGAAATGAAAAACAAAAAATTAGGATGTATGATGAAAACAAAAACAAGTTGATTTAGGAAAACCTGGAATACTGAATGATGAAATTAATTTATTGCAAAAATATAGAAAATTAAAACCTCAGTCGGGTCACTTTAGACCCATGTTGTGCATCAAAGGGTTAAGTAAACAAAACAACAGCTGTTTACCTCCATGTATATTAGTATTTGATCCTGTACATAATGATTATATCCTGTATGATTATTAATGTTCACATTTGATCCAGGAAACATTTAAATCCAAAATCAGGCGTGATTCCTTACCTTCTTCTTCTCAGTGCATTGGCCCGCCTCTTCCTCGTTTCGTGCCTCCTCTCTCTTCCTCTTCACTCCTTTCCCCTCCTCCCCATCACTCTCTCTCCCTCCTACTCCTTCTGTCTCCTGCTGCTCTGCTTTAACTTGCTCTCTTTTGTCAGTGTCTGTCTCCTCTTGCTCTTTTGTGTTGGGGCTGGCTGAGGTTTCGGGCTCTGCTGCCACGGCATCTCTCTCTTCAGCAGCGGCGAGCGTCTCCTCCTGATGACTGGATGGCTGGCTGTCACTCACACTGGCTTCCTGTGCAGGTTCAGCTCCTGGCTCCTGTTGAGATGAAGGGAGTCAGATTAGAGTAGAGAGCTTAGTTTCCTTGTAACAATACATGCTTTGTTTATGAGTGGAACAAAAACACAGATAATGCTCCACTTTCTTGAGAAGATACCATGAAAAGCATCACGGATACCGGTGTCCTTGATTATTGTGAAAAGCTTCTGTCTTTCTATGTAACACCACCCTCCATTGTTCCCCCTCTTTCTTTCTTTCTTTCTTTCTTCCATTCTTTCCCTCTCCCTTCTCATTTTCACTCCTGTTTCCCCAATATGTAAACCTCAATTCAATTCAATTCAATTCAAACAACTTTATTAATCCCACAAGGGGCAATTCATTTTGAGCAGCAGGTTGTCGTGGTTCATACGGCCCACATGGTCAGCAACAAATAGTCAATACATAAACAGTCGACACAACACACATCAGACAACATGGAGCTTAGAATGGACACATTGGAAAATAAAGAATAAATAGATAAAAATAAAATAAAAACCCTATGAAGAATTTAAAAGTCTTAGTGCAAGGGGGACGAATGATTTGGAGAAGCGATTTGTTTTGTTTTGCAGCAGGTCTATTTCTATGGAATTAACTTTCAGCTACATTCATGTAAAACAAAACTCACACTTCATCTCCTTTTAGTTCACTTTAGCTCCTATTATAACCCTTTTCGACCAAAGCAGTTCCAGGGCCGGTTCGGAGCCGGTGCCTAATCTTGAACCAGTTCCTTGCTTTTTTGACCGCCAAAGAACCGGCTCTCAGCCAGGAAAGTGACAAGAAGTCAAATACTGCCAACCTATTTGAGGTAATTTAGAAGCACTCGTGTCATAATAAGTCCACGAGAAAACACTTACAAGTTCCAACATGTAGTATGTGGTCTGAAAAAATAAAGGAATCAAATGGAACAAATAACATACTCCTTAAGACTTCAAAAACATATATTCACTAAAAGGTGGAGCCCTGCTATGGGTATACTGATATCATTTTATTTCTTTTATTCCATTTTAATTTATATTTTTCTTTGTCATTATAGCCTCTGTATTTTTTTTAATGTACCATAAGTGTTACCATGTGTATGAAACAGCAGACATGTTGAATATGATTCTGTACACGATTGTGAATGAAACTTAAATAAAAACTAAGTTAAAAAAAAAAAAAACACTTACAAGTTGACTTTTACACTTTTGATGTTACAAACAAGTTTTTTTTAATAATTTATCTGCATCCCTATGCAGGTATCAGTTGTAAAGATAAGCTGAAACATGTCTCTACCTAAAAATACCCCCGAAAATGATCCCTGCTCCTGTCTGGAAATGTTGGAATCTTTTAATAAAATGAAACAGACTTCTACAATATTGCAGACATTACCCTCCAGGGGTTTTTAAAAGTTTAGTCAGTATAAACTGGCTACTTGTGGAACAATCCAGTCGTAGACATCATCTCAATTTCCTGTTTGCACTGTAAACAACCAGCACATGGAAGAGGAACTACGGATATCAACTGGCTGCACTGGAGCCCCAGAAATATTGTCGTCTGTTCCTCCCACAAGTTAAACTGTCATTAGGGAGAACATTGACTTAAAGGAATAGTTCAACATTTTGAGAAACATGCCAATTCACTTTCCAGCAAAGAGTTGATTAGAAAATAGGGTGCCAGACTATTTCCTGACTGGGCACAATGACTTCTGTCTCTGCTGGTTGCTGCAGCGGCAATAAATAGTCTGGCAGGTAATCTCCCGTAAAACAGCCAACTGTGGTAATGTCACTTCTGTTTTTGTACAGATTAAACAAATAAGGTCCATTGCATTAATCACCGAGTTTAGAGGCTCTGGTAGGTGGACTTTATTAATGTTGGACAGAGCCTGGCTTGCAGTTTCCCCCCCCCCCAATTCCCAGTCTTTAGCTAAGCTAAGCTAACTGGCTACAGTATTATATTTAACTGACATATCCTCCTTATTTTAGAGCAGGGGTCTCAAACTCAAATTACCTGGGGGCAGCTGGAGGTAGTATCAAAATGACCAAAGAAAGACATAAAATTACAAAAAAAAAGACACAAAATGACCAAAAAAGACACAAAATAATAAAAAAGACACAAAATGACTAATAAAACACTAAATTACTTAAAAAGACACAAAATGACAAAAAATACACAGAATTACCAAAAAAGACACAAAATTATTTAAAAAAAAGACACAAAATGACCTAAAAATGACAAAAAAAGAAACACAATTATTTAAAAAAGACACAAAATGACCAAAATAAAGACACAAAATTATTAAAAAAGACACACAATTATTTAAAAAATACACAAAATTACCAAAAAAGTAATTAAAAGGGACCTTCCACACACAACACGGTAAAGTGCCATTCATATAAAACTCACATTTAACTTTCATATCAAGGTGGGGGCCACAAAATATCATCACGAGGGCCGCAATTGGCCCGCAGGCCGCGAGTTTGAGACCCATGTTTTAGAGGGTGCTACTGTAGAGATGATTTTGTGTGTGAGTTAGTCCCAGTGTCTATTCACATTGTCCTCCTATTCCTGGACATCAGTCTTTATAAACACCAGGTCCTCTATGTTGTGTATTAACATGTTGCCAAGGGAAGCAATTAAGTGGTTACTGTGCCACCAAAACTGGAAGTTTGATCAACTGAGCACCAAGGTTATAATAGTTTTGGATTTTTCATTAGTTTTAGTTTTAATTTCGTTGTGAATTTTTGTTTTCAAATTCAGTTAGTTTTAATTCGTTTTTAGAGTGAGTTTGCTAGTTTTAGTTTAGTTTTTAGTTTTTGAAAATGCTTAGTTTTAGTTTAGTTTTTATTAGTTTTAGTGTTAGTTTTATTTTTTTTTAATGGGCTATGTGTTGGGTGCCAGATTCAAAGAGGTCATAACATTTTTTGCCTTCATTTCCTTTGGTTTATCATCTCAGCCCCAATAAGGTTATTAACTCTTACAGTTCCAGGTGTTTTGAATTTTGGTTGGAGTGTAGACATCCCAGTCTCAGTAAACATATTCACCATGTGTTGCATGTTCCAATAGAAACACTGAATTATGAATGGAAAAAGTTGACAAAAACGAAAACTAAGGACATTTTCACTATAATTTTAGTTAGTTTTAGTTAGTTTTGTAACCACAAAAAACAGTTTCGGTTAGTTATCGTTTTTTTAAAAACTCTAGTTTTTATTTTTATTTCATTTAACGAAAATGTTTTTTCAATTCTAGTTTTCGTTACTTCGTTAGTTTTCTATAATAACCTTGCTGAGCACTTGCATATTCCAAATAGTATCATACTCTCTGCCAGTAATAATTAAATCTAAGCCTGTATATTTCATTCTTCCTTCTGTAAATTGGCACTAACCTGTTGATTCTGATTAGTTGTGGATTCTTCCGAGGCAGCAGTCAGCTCGATCTCGTCGGCTCCTTGCTCCCAGGACCGGGCCTCCTCCTGCAGCGCTGCTCTCTCTCCTCCTCCTCCTCCCTCTCCTCCTCCCGCTGCCCCTCCCTCCTCCTCGGCCTCCTCTCTCTCCTCCAGCGCTCCGCCGGTGACACACAAGATCTGTGGCATGGTGGGGTCGTCCATCCTCTCGCTCTCGTCCTCCTCCCCCTGCTCCTCCTGCGCCGCCTCCAGGACCCCGATGCTCTCCACCTTCTGCACCTTCATCCTGTCGTCCCCGAACATGGACCTGTTGGTGGGGATCTCCTCTATGCCTCCTCCTGCTTCTCCCTCCACGCTGAACGCAGCCATGCCTGCTTCTTCTGCTGCCACCCTGAGCACCTCCCCGCCCTCTAACCCCGCCTCCCCGGCCTTCTCCTCTGCTCCCTCCAGTGGAGGAATGTCCCCGTCCTCCTCTTCCTCCTCCTCCTCCTCTTCCTCCAGCTCCTCCCCCTCTTCTTCGTCGTACCCGTACTCTTCGCCGTCGTAAAACTCGTCGTCGTTAAAATCGCTCACGTCCTCCTCCTCGTCCTCCTCGTCCATCCCTTCCTCCTCCTCCTCCAGCTCTTCGTCGTCCTCCATGTCCTCCTCCTCTTCCTCCTCCTCGTCCGTGCTGTTGATGTTGATGACGGCCGAGTCCTCGTTGCTGGCGGGCGGCGGTTGGTGCTGGTGGAGGTGGCGCCCCTGCTGACTCAGCTGGTTCTGCAGCTGGTGCATCTGGAGCGGGAGGCCCATGGGGCCCGGCTGGCCCGGGGCCGAGGGCTGCATCAGCATCTGCTGGAGCTGGGGTCGCCCGGGCAACGAGTCCCCCAGACCGCCGGGCGGAGCCGCCAGGGCGCTGGAGGTCAAAGGGGGCACCAGGGAGACCACGGAGGAGCTGGACGGAGGGAAGGAGTTTATGGGGGTGGTGGAGGTGGTGAGCAGAGGGGAGGAGGTGGAGAGGTCGTTGGGGAGCGACACTCTGTCTATTGTGGTTGTTGTTGCCGTGGTGGGCACCATGGTAACCGGCTCTGCTCCTGGTAGTGTGACTGTAGTGCCCCCTGGTGCAGCGGAGGCCATGTTCTGAGGATTAGCTGCAGCTGCTGCCGTCTCGTCCTGCTGGTTCTCCATGTTCAGCATCCCCGGGGGGACGATGACCACGCTGTCGTCAGAGTCGCTGGCCAGAGAGATCTCCACGTCCTCCGCCTCCTCGCGGTCGTAGCGCACGAACACGGGTCTCTGCCCCTCCGGGAGGCCCAGCCCCGCGGGGTCCTGCTGGTGGTGTGCGTGCGGGGACAGGATCATGTCTGCCGGGGTGGGGGCCTGGCCCGGCAGCCCGGGAACCAGGGAGAGGTGGTTCTCAAGAGAACCCAGTAGGGAAGCGGGACCCAGGCCGAGGGAGTGGCGGGTGGGGAAGGGGGGGCCGGGGGCGGGGCCTCCAAGGAGCGTCGGCAAGGTGAGTCCGGGGGTGGGTCCCTGGGAGGAGGGGAGGACCGGAGCGGAGGGCGTGGGTTTCAGGGTGAGGGGTGGGAGGGGGAGGGCGATGGAGGGAGTGCGGGGGTGGAGGAGGGAGTTACAGACGGTCAGAGCCTCGGTGCAGAACGTAGAGACCTGAGGGGGGACGAGAGGCGACAGAGTCATTAAAACCTGAGAAAAGACTCAGAGAAACACAGCTGCTCCACATGTTAACACAGTACGTCTCCAAAATGACCACGGTCAAATTAACAAACAAAAACTGCATAATATAAAATAAATGAATGGAATTTAATTGTTGCATTTATGTGTTTATGTTAAATGTTGCAGCTGTGAAATATGGACATAATGTTAATGTGTTTTTATATACATTTAATATTACTTTAGATCCTTTTCTGTTATTTCTTTCTTTTCTCCTTATTGTTGTATAGATTTATGATGATTTTAAACTCTAAGCTATATTTATACAGGGTTTATTTATTTATTTATTTATTTTTTCTCAGGGTAAATGTATATTGTAGTTGTTTGTAATTTTATTCTATTTTGTAGATGGTGTAATTGTATATTGGATTTTTATAGTATTGTGATTTTGTATGTCGTTGTAAAAGCCCAACTAGGGACAGGAGTTGAAAATTAGCTGAAGCTATATCTCTGTATGCAGCACATCAGATGCATGTCCTGTATCTATGATAACTGCATTGTCCCTATCAAATAAAATAAATTACATTAAATAAATTCTGATGAGTAGCTTGAGAATTTCCTCTGGGAACCAATGAAGCCTTTTTGATATCATGACATAATCATGTATTTATTGATTATATGTCGTACTGGCACAATCTGAAGAACATCAAGCTGTCAGATAAATGTAATAGAGTAAAGTATTACACAGTGTATATAGTTCTGAGATAGCAGAATACTAGTAAGTACCAAGTAGCAGGAACTAGAAATACTCAAGTAAAGTAAAAGTACCTTAAACTTGTACTTACGTACAAAGCTTTTGCATGTCACAGACAATAACTTTAACTTAAAACTACTGATTTAAAGAAGAGCCCCCAATTATACTGGCTGTGCCTTTTTTGGTTTTTACTTTCGTATATCGCATTCTGTGTTCGAACCTTTTAAAAGGAACAGCAAAAACATTTACGCCTTGAATAGCCTGTGTGAAAGGAGAGATTGTCTCTTCACTCTCCGCTTTCAGACTGCCATTTCAAGCCGTGATATTTACGCCTCTGTTTTGCCTCAATCTGAACGGCCCCGATGCGTAATGGGGGGACCAAGTGATCCTGGCTCTGTAACGCCTTTGGAGGCATTAAATTGGCAAGTCTGTTAGAGGCGTGATCAAAGGGAGCCAGCGGAGCAGGCAAGACAAATTGACCAAAAAAGACACAAAATGACCAAAAAAAAACACAAAATGACTAAAAAAGACACAAATTCACCACAAAATGATCAAAAAATGACACAAAATGACCAAAAAAAAAGACACAAAATGACAAAAAAACCCACAATGACCAAAAAAAGACATTAAGTGACCAAAAAGACTAAAACACATTAACACATGAACACTTTAACACAGTGGAGACAGAGCTGACTTCCAAAATGATTTGGCGACCCCCAGAAATCATCTCGCAACCCCAATTGGGGTCCCGACCCCAAGGTTGAGAATAGCTGGCATAATCAATATGAATGTTCTTTGGCATAATGAGCATTTTTGCAGTATGAAAAGGGCTGCTGGTCGTTCTTCAAACCACCCAACATTCCAGTCCCCCCCCCTCTTTCTCCCTTCCTCTAAGAAGTCACCTTAAGGTTGCGGTCGTTGCGTCCGTTGCTGAGGATGGACACGGCGCAGGTCAGCGGAGGAGGCCAGCAGGGGGACGGGACCAGGACCAGAGCCAGCAACAACCTGGAATCCACAAACACTGATATGAACCCATCCACACTGCACTACACCACAATCTTTATTTTTATTTCCTTACTCCAACAAACAAGTCAAAGTAAAAATGATCCAATCCACATTTGGTGAACCGCTGTGCAAGAAAATGTTTTCCCTGCATTACATAGGAGTTTTAAAGTAGGGCTGGGCGATATATTGATAGAAAAAATATATATTGCATATATCGATATAGTTCAATTTTGTCTCTCTTTATATATAAATTCTTCCCTTACTAGGGTTTGTCATATTTAGTTATTTTGTAATGTTCATTATTCTTTTCTCATATAAATACACTACAGGCCAAAAGTTTGGACACACCCATCTCATTCAATGCGTTTTTCTTCATTTTCATGACTATTTACATTATAGATTCTCACTGAAGGCATCAAAACTATGAATGAACACATATGGAATTATGTACTTAACAAAAAAAGTGTGAAATAACTGAAAACATGTCTTGTATTTTAGATTCCTCAAAGTAACCACCCTTTGCTTACTAGAATATAAGACATGTTTTCAGTTAGTTCACACTTTTTTGTTAAGTACATAATTCCACATGTGTTCATTAATAGTTTTGATGAATTTACAATGTAAATAGTCATGAAAATAAAGGAAACGCATTGAATGAGAAGGTATGTCCAAACTTTTGGCCTGTACTGTATATTTATTTCAGAAAAAGATTGGCCTATTTCATTTCATAGGCTATTTTCATTGTTGTTACAGTATTGTATGATACAGTATTTATGTTCACTTAAATAAACGGTTTCAATAAAACTACTTGTGACGTGTCATATTTGGCTTTGACTTTGACTGAACATTTGCTCTCATTTTGCGATAAAAATATCGGGAAATATATCGTATATCGATATTCAGCCTAAATATATCGGGATATGACTTTTGGTCCATATCGCCCAGCCCTATTTTAAAGCTCCAAATTATTATCATCAGCACTTTAAGATAGTGATAATCATTACTTTCTCGAAGACCCCGACTCATAATAAATGGATTCAGGACGTTCTGCAGTGCATTACACTAGAGAAAATTAGGCTTTCCTTAAAAGGGTCCTCAGGCAGTTTCTATAAGATGTGGCAGCCCTTTACCACATACATTGAATCTCTGAATATTGTAGCAGAAACCTGAGCCCCCCCACCCCCCCTTTTTTTTACTATTTATTTATTTTATTTTTTAATTGAATTTACTTATTTATTTTTTACTTATTTATTCCTTATTGCTTTATTTTCAATATTCTTATGTATGTATGTTTTTATTTATTTATTTTTAATGGCTATGTATCTGTATCTTTCCTTAGTATTATGTCTCTTCGCTTTCTGTTCCCTTGTTTGTAACCTGTGCCTTGCACATGTATGTCGTGAGTATGAATGGATTGAATGTGAGTAGTTCAGGGTGGGTGGGTGGTTACATCTGGGCTGATATGTCCATAATAACTGGATCTTAAGCTTGTTTTGGAACCATTGTCTTTAGTAAGAACTGAGATCCTGACTGTTTGTAAAGAAAGAAAAAAACAATAAAGAAAGTCTGGATTAAGATAGTGATAATCTACTTCCCACAGCATCTTTTATAGTCTACATTAAAAGTAATAACCCCTGTCTTCATGTGTTGTTTATGCACCTGAAGAGCTCTCGTCTGGTGAGGGCACTGTTGTACTGCCCGCTGACGCCCCCTGCTGTTTCACAGGAAGTGCTGCTGCTGGACTGTTGCTGCTGGAGACGCACGCACAGCGGCAGCACGACGTCATGGAGACGCTGGGAGGAAATCAAACAGAGTGGAAAATCACAGACTGACCGTTAGCTGCTGAAAAAGAGAATGTGATGTTCACTCTGCAGTGGAGCGGGGGGGTAACATGACGACAGTGACATTTACCTTGTGTATATCGTCTTTCAGCAGCGTGCCGCTGCTCAGGATGATCTGCCTCAGAGCTGAGGAGAAGACAAAACATCAGTGTGATGGCAGAGCATTAAAAATCACAATCTGAAGAACATCTTCTTGTCCTGGATAAGTGACAAACCCCCCACTAAATCAAACTGGCATAAGATAATGATGGAATGTTTTCCCCTTGAATACCTGACCTGTCTGCTTCACTCTTCAGAGGGACAGTTCATGGACATTTGGACTCCATATCTTCACTTTTCTGACTCTACAGTGGCTTCAGTGCTCTCAAGTGTTGCCCTTGGCTAGCCTTTAGCTCTCCGCCTGTATCACGCTGTCGGGTGTATGCGAGATGTAAATGTGTATCGATTGTCTAGAGCAGGGATTCCCAAAGTGTGGTGCGTGCACCCCTGGGGGTGCGTGAGCTGCTGCTAGGGGGTGCGCGAGATGAAAAATGTAATGGCGGTCAATTACACAATTACATTTTTTTTCCCACACACAATAAAGACGTGTTATTAATTAATTAATAAATACAGGCTATTCAATTTTGTGTCATTTTGCATCTATTTTTTGGTTGTTTGGTCAATTTGTGTCTATTTTGATCATTTTGTGTCATCTTTGGTCATTTTTGCATCCATTTTTGGTTGTTTTGTGTCTTTTTCTGTAATTTTTACATGTATTTTTGGTCAATTTCAAAATGCACTTCTTCTTATAATGAAGCGTTGAAGAAGTTATCTTCTTCCATTTCCTCTGAAAAGTGGAAACTTGCACATAACTTTGTTGCACTATATTGAAACTGTGTTTCAGATTAATTCAAATAAGAGAGCGCATTGTTGTGGTGGTGATTATTTTATTATATGTGTGTTCTGGACATTTGAGCATGATTAAACATGCCTCCTTTAATATGGCTGTAAAAAATCTTATTGCATTTTGTTTTTTTGAAGGTGTGGGGGATTGGGGGTGAGTCAACCTGGTGGGGACATAGAAGGGGGTGTGCAGCTAAAAAAGTTTGGGAACCGCTGGTCTAGACCAATGTTGTACTGAGTGTTGTTGTCTTGTTGTTGTTGTTATGTTATTCTATAAAAAGCTCAATAAACACATTTGACAAAAAAATAAAAAAAATCACAATCTGTTATACGGGATGTGAGCAAAGTGAGGCAGCGTCTCACCCCTTAGGGCGGACAGGCACGTGTCCTGATTGGCCACGAGGTCTCCTTTCCTCTGGAGGGACGTCCCGACAGAGTCTGCCATCACCAGAGGTTTTGTCCTCCGTGGTCCAGGCTTGCCTCCAGGTACGGCATCAGCTGACAGCCCCGCCCGGAGCTATGAGGACGGGACAACACATCAGGACAGAAGGGAAGGTGAAGGCAACACTTCCATATTGTTAGCCTCATAGCATAATTGCCTAAGTCATTTTTTGGCCAAATTGTGATATCTGCCTAACTTTATTCTCCTACCACTGCTGCATCTTTCTGCCTTATTGCCAGTCAGGGCATATTCTGCCTAAGACACTTTTATCTGTCATGAAATCGATGTGTTTAATTTTTTATGCAAACTTGTTCACACTTCTATTTGAACTTACTGCTACAATATCAATTAAGAATACCAATGGGCTTACTAAAAATTGTGTATTTTCTTGTTTCCCGAAAACGTTCAAATATGACTATGAGGCTAACGATATGACAAGTAGGAGGCCTACTGGTCCCATTAAGGCTAAAAAAATTGTTGTTTTTTTAGTTTTGTTTTTTTTACTGTAGAATAGATTCAGTCTAACCATTGTGCCTCACTAGGGATATTTTTGGATTTCTAATAATTAACCATTTTTGCAGTGTTTTATTGGGTTTGTATTTTTTATTTTTTTTTATAATTTTGGAAGTTCAACCTCAGCTTCTATAATAATTCTTTGATCAACAGTGTTCCCGGAGATAGACAGGATGGAGGCAACGTGCTTGTTAAGACCCCAAAAGATAGCAGCATAGTTTTGCTTTCTAAAAAAAAAAATGCTGGTAAAAAATGCTTTTACCAGTGAGGAAAACTCTGGAATAATCTTAACATTCATATTTTGGCTAATTCCACCATACTTTTCACATTTTATGGAAATTTTTATTCTGTCCATGTTTTTAGCATCGCAGAAATCATAGGGCCCTATCAAGGGATGCACAAGGGTTACACTCAAACTCACCTTGACAGACTCCGCCCCTGGTGTGATGTCACTCAGCAGGTGACTAAAGAGGAGCTCTGAGTGACCGGGGCTTCCCTGAAGGATGCTGGAAGAGGCTCCGGCCACCTGGACCCACAGCTCTAAGGTCCTGTACACTGATACCCGCACTGAGCTGTGGGAGGAAGGAGAGACACATGAGACAAACGCTTCATTATGACATCCTCCACAGTACTGCTGCTAAATAAACCCCCTCCTTCTGATAACCTGGTCAGTCGAACTGTAACAGACTGAAATAGCTTTAGTAGCCATGTTGGAACAAACCACTTCCTCCGATACATGGTGTGTATTAAGCCTGATTTCCACCGGGCGCATTACAGCAGCGTCACGTCAGCGTCGCGTATGCCGTTGCAAATAGGTAACACTCTAATCAATGAGAGCGTTTCCATCGGGCGCGCTGCGTAACGTTACAGCAGCGTCTCAGCCGCGGCTCTCCGCGAGCATTAGGTAGGACTTCTATTTCTCCGCCAGACGCTGCCAAATCGCGTAAATATCAACAGAGCAGATCGCACCAGACAGGAAGTCAGACTCAGAATCAGCGTAAAACACTTCCGCTCCTTTCAAAATAAAACACAATACGCAGTTCATGCAGCCTAAAACTACTTCACATCAACATTATGTTATGACCGGGGCACCAGATCGGCAATCAATCAATCAATCAATCAATCAATCAATCAATCAATCAATCAATCAATCAATCAATCAATCAATCAATCAATCAAAGGGTCTCAGAGGATCGGCGACACGGACGACAAGAGACTGATTGTTGAAGTGGAACATCATACAATCATTTATGACATAACATATTGTTTTTATAAGGATAGATGGTCAGATCAACAGATCTGTCACGTCAGAGAAGCAAAGTAAGTTGGTGGTTGTTGTTGTTGTTTACTTTATGCACACAGTTTATCCATAGACTGTTCTCGTTATCTCACGTGTATACGACCGGCTCGCTAAGCTGACGTGACGCTGCTGTAACGCGCCCGGTGGAAATCCCCAGTTAGCCACAGTGAGTTACCTGTAGGCTCTTTGCTGTCCCAGACTGGCTTCAGGTAGAGGCGTCCAGGCTGACAGGGTTTGAGAAAAAAGTCTCTGTAGGACAGCAGCGAACTGAACCATGCCGCTACGCACACTGCAATACACACAGCACAGACACAGTGTCAGCACCACACAACTGTTACATGACAGGCAATGTGTGTGTGTGTGTGTGTGTGTGTGTGTGTGTGTGTGTGTGTGTGTGTGTGTGTGTGTATCCCTGTCAGTACTCACGCTGTGATAAGAGCTGATAAGATCTCCAGTGTGTTGGTGTGTATGATGGGGAGGACCAGCAACCTCACACTCCCGTCTCCTGTTAAGTTCTGACACACACACACACACACAGAAATACACAGTTAACTTAAAACACAGTGAGATGAATGTGATTTTGAATCTGAATGTGTATAATTTAAATGTGTAACAATATCGAAAAACATGCTCTGTTTTGTCTCTTACAGGTGCATCTCAATAAATTAGAATATCATAGAAAGTTTATTTATGTCAGTAATTCAATTCAATTACAATTACATGAATTGATGATAATGAATAATAAATGAAAATACAATTACACACAGAATGAAACATTTCATGTCTTAATTTATCTAATTTCTTCTAATTATAATGATTATGGCTTACATTTAATGAAGACCTAAAATTCAGTGTCTCAAAAAAAATTAATATTACAAAAGACCAATTTTAAAAAGTATTTTTAATATGGAAATGTTGGCCTCAGAAAAGTATGGCCATCTATATGACTCAAGTCAAGTCAAGTCAAACTTTATTTATAGAGCACATTTAAAACAACCGGGGTTGACCAAAGTGCTGTACAGATATCACAGTTGCAGGAAATACGGTAAAAACTAAAATACATAAACAGAGTGCAACAATAGAATAAAATAAATTAAAAATATAATTAAATAAATTAAAAATTTAAATAAAATTTTGTTTTTGCAAGATTTCCACTTAAACTTGATTAAAAGCCAGGGAGAAAAAGTGTGTTTTTAAGGAGGATTTAAAAACTTCAAAAGATCCTGCAGATCGGATGTGCCAGGGCAGATTATTCCAGAGCCTCGGGGCCGCTGCCACAAAGGCACGGTCCCCTTTGGTTTTTAGTCTGGTTTTAGGGGCGGCCAGTAGCAGCTGACTGGAGGATCTCAATGTTCTGGCAGGGGCGTGGATTTTAAGGAGCTCGGTCAAATATTGAGGGGCTATTGAGGAGCTTTAAAAACAAACAATAAAATTTTAAAATCTATTCTAAAAGCAACCGGGAGCCAGTGTAACGAAGCAAGGACAGGTGTAATCTGGTCACGTTTGCGTGTGCCAGTAAGTAGACGGGCAGCTGCATTCTGAACCAGCTGCAGGCGGTGCAACAGTGAGTGGTCCAGGCCAACACACAATGAATTACAGTAATCCAGTCTGGTATTGATAAAGGCATGGATTACTGTCTCCAGATCTCTACGTGGCAGATACCCTTTTACTTTTGTTAAAATCCTTAACTGATAAAAACTGTTTTTTATGACCGAGCTAACCTGATGATCGACTCAATACTTGGTTGGGGCTGTTTGACTTGAACTACTGGAAATGGACTTTTCCATCATATTCTAATGTATTGAGATGCACCTGTAGATACATGGCACCACAATCATCTTCACCATCTGTGTGTGTGTGTGTGTGTGTGTGTGTGTGTGTGTGTGTGCTCACTATGCTCTTGGAGCTGACAGCGAGGACTCTGCACACCAGGTTGAGTATTGATCTGACAGGCAGACGGACAGCAGAGGCTGGATCCACCCTGTTGGACAGAGATCAGAGTCACTATGAATGAATGAAGAAGTGGAGAGCAGCAGAAACTCAGAGGAAAACATTTGGGATCTATGAGAACAACAGAGGCAACAGAAGCGTTTCAGGGGTAAAGATGTCTTGCTGTGCCTTTGTACATCAAAACAGAGAGAAAAAAACAACAACTGGGCTTCATTCTTATGAATTACTTCCATCAAAAACTCCCTTTGAAGCTGGACGGAGAAATTTATGGTTGCAAGATTTTAAACAGACAGACTGGAACTCTGAAATCACCCGGAATTCTCTGATATATACACTACCGGTCAAAAGTTTTAGAACACCCCAATTTTTCCAGTTTTTTATTGAAATTCAAGCAGTTCAAGTCAAATGAACAGCTTGAAAGGGTACAAAGGTAAGTGGTGAACTGCCAGAGGTAAATAAAAAAGGTAAGCTTAACCAAAACTGAAAAATAATGTACATTTCAGAATTATACAAGTAGGCATTTTTCAGGGAACAAGAAATGGGTTAACAACTTAACTCTATGGAGTCTTGGACTATTTTGTCCATTTTTTTAAATTATTTTCATGTCTTTGTAAGTCATTTTGTGTCTTTTTTTGGTCATTTTGTGTCTTTTAGTGTCTTTTTTTTTGTCATTTTGTGTCTTTTTTTAGTCCTTTAGTCCAACATAAAATGTGATTTTGAATCTTTTTTTTATTTTCAAAACACTATCATGCTCAGTAAAGAATTTTAAATCTTGCAAATGTGCATTCATTTCAGAGTACACTGAGACATTAAACTGCATCATTTTCAACAAAATTCTGGAAAAGTTGGTGTGTTCTAAAACTTTTGACCAGTAGTGTATATGGTGTGATTTTGTTACCTTGTATCAACATGAACGATAAGGGAGGGGACCATCCCCGGCACTTTTACCACCAGATGTCACTGTATTGCAGCATCATGTGAGTTACGGTCAAGTGTTTATTAGCCTACATAATTATTCTCAATTTTTAGAGCCCCGCCCCCCATGGTGGAGGCCCTGGGGCTGTAGCCCAGGTTAGCCCATTCATTAATGTGCCACACTAATTATAAAAATGAAAACCCTGCTGACATCCAACGGACACGAATATATAATATACTCACACTAATCTTGATGTTCAGCCACTCTTACTTTGGATATTTAAGCTATTTTGGGTCCTTTATCATCCCGACAGCAATACTGTGAGATTTCCTGACCCGTATTCACTGAGGGTTAGCTTACTTGTGTAAGATAATCGGTCTTTTGCTGACGAACCATGAAAATAATCAGGAAAAACATCTGGATGATTCACATTAATTTGACAACTGTACTGTTGCAGTGATGGGACCAGCGGCTAACTGTCACTTTCTGCCACCAGTGAGGCCCCGCCCACAAAAATACATCATCATTGTTGGTAAACAGTAAATTGGTGTATAGTAGGGCTGGGCGATATGGCCCTAAAAGAATATCACGATATTTCAGGCTATTTTTTCGATAACGATATTCTTGACGATGTTACGAAATACTTAAAAAGATAGAAAATATGTTTGGTTTTTTTAGTCTGTATAAATAAATAAAAATCTAAAATGTAGTGTGACGTGCAAATCTCAACAGTTGCCAAATAAAAAAAAAAATGTATGAGAAAATAATAAAAAAATAACCATTTAGGGGTTCTGGGGGCATATTTTAATGAGATTTTGTAAAGGAGAATAAAGGTTCTTGTATGTTTTATTTAAGGCATCTTATTTTGACAGTCTTCTTGTAAGTTCTATGGTGGATTCTGTTAACACACTGTGCTCTTATTTTGAAAGCTGCATGTGTTTAGCGACAGAGAGTAAGTAGCTTTTTGTGATTAAAACAACTTTAATTGTTAGCTAATGTTAGCCTTACGCCACTACATCAAGAAGTAGGAATGTTGCCAATATCGTGATATGCATTTTTTTTTAACCATGAAAAAAATATACCGATATTATCGTGAACGATACGATATGACACACCCCTAGTGTATAGTCCTGGAACTGGAATGGTTTTATGAATAAGCCCAGTATCACTGCTGTTTTGGATCTTTGGTTGAAGTTTAAAGAAATGTCCGTTCTTGTAAAAGTAACATCATGAAGTTAATCTTGACATCAACACAACGAATCTTCAACTGGCGGTATTTGCTCTGGATAGACTGAGGCTACGTTTACATGATGACGGTCTGAACAGAAGATGCAAAAGTGGCGTTGCGTCTTCACTTTTTATTCCTCGTTTAGACGAGCATTTTCGGGAGGAAATCTGCTGCATACGGTGACGCAAAAGTGTGTGAAATTCGATTGTATGCAGCCAGGCGACATCACTTAAAGCGATAAGAGCATCTTTGGGCATGCAGAAGTTTTCACGCCACACATTTTCATCAGCTACTCCTTCCACAAAGTTCTCCACCATCACTAGATCTCCCAGGTCTCGTTCACAGCCGTCTGGCTCGCCTCCGACGAATTGCTGCATCCAGAATGTGATAGAGGTAATTACAGATCCTTCTCTGTTCACTAATACTATCTGTACATATCCTGTACATTTGGTGGAAAGACTCCTGTAAGTTTATTAGAGCTGCCAGAGCAGCTTGAAGGTCCGACGCATGGAAATAATCCCACGTTTGTTTATTTTCCTGTACTGGAGCATGTATGTGACGTAAACACATACGTGACGTGAGCAGATCAGATCAGAGTTTTGTGTCTTGTCAGTGTAGACGACACGATACGGCGGAGCGGATTTAACTTTTCCACTTTGGAAGGTGGTTTCAGATTTTTGCATCTTTAAGCCCCAAAAACACCGTCACCGTCTAAACGAAAGGCACTTCCGATAAAATATTTTGTCGTTTTTACCCGCGAGCGTCCTCGTGTAAACGGAGCCTGAAATGCTTCCTTGAAAGTCGTGTGTGTGTTGTACCTGAGTGTGTGTTTGAGTGCCAGGCAGACCGCTGTGTATCTGTGCTGGAGCTGCAGCAGCAGCAGAGGATCTGATTGGTCGAGGTGAGGAAAGGCCAACTCCACCCCCGGACCTTCATATTGCACCGTTCCATCTGTCCCAGGAAACAGGAAGAGCTTTTTAAAGAAACTGCATCATCAGAGCACCAGTAAAGATCACTTCAGCAGCTAAACCCGACCATGAAGAGTTATAAACAAGTTGGTGCAGTGTTGGCGGCAGAGAGAAGTAGATCATCCCTGAACCCAGTTCTCAAAGACAGCTGGAACATGGCTCTACAGAAACATTCACAGATAGAAAGGCGTACCTGTTTCTGAACCCTGGTAGATCTGAGTCAGCAGGACATTGGCTGAGGCCAGCAGGCAGTGAATCTGATTGGTCCAGCCTTCAGCTCTGCCAGCACCCACCCCTCTGTCCAACAGGCCGCCCAGGCAGGGCAGCCGCCCGTAACACTGACAGGCCATCTGACAGGAAGAGACACAGTTAGATGGAAAAATGTTACAAATCTGGCCCAATCAGCTTAGACCTACACCACCGGTCAAACGTTTTAGAACACACCAATTTTTCCAGTTTTTTATTGAAATTCAAGCAGTTCAAGTCAAATGAACAGCTTGAAAGGGTACAAAGGTAAGTGGTGAACTGCCAGAGGTAAATAAAAAAAGGTAAGCTTAACCAAAACTGAAAAATAATGTACATTTCAGAATTATACAAGTAGGCCTTTTTCAGGGAACAAGAAATGGGTTAACAACTTAACTCTATGGAGTCTTGGGCTATTTTGTCCATTTTTTAATTCTTTTCATGTCTTTGTAAGTCATTTTGTGTCTTTTTTTTAGTCATTTTGTGTCTTTTTTTGGTCATTTTGTGTCCTTTTTTGTCATTTTGTGTTTTTTGGTGTCTTTTTTGTCATTTTGTGTCTTTTTTTGGTCATTTTGTGTCTTTTTTTGGTCATTTTGTGTCTTTTTTTTAGTCATTTTGTGTTTTTTGGTGTCTTTTTTTGTCATTTTGTGTCTTTTTTTAGTCCTTTAGTCCAACATAAAATGTGATTTTGAATCTTTTTTTTTACTTTCAAAACACTATCATGCTCAATAAAGAATTTTAAATGTTGCAAATGTGCATTAATTTCAGAGTACACTGAGACATTAAACTGCATCATTTTCAATTAAATTCTGGAAAAGTTGGTGTGTTCTAAAACTTTTGACCAGTAGTGTATATTACATTCACATATCTAACTTAGTCATTACATTGGGAGGTACAGTGAGACTACATTGGTTTCCTTTTGGTATTTGTAGGAGCTATGTCATTAGTGTGATTATTATTGCTTTTTTTGTATTTATTTTTGTGTACACTAGGGGCACTAAGCACCTCACCAAACAGGTATTGGGCATTGATAAAAGGTAGCAAGTGGTAGTGACAGATAATGCACCAGAAGTGACAGGTTTTTTTTTTAATCAGAGCAAAGAGAGACAGCATGAAATGTTTGTTTGCTTTGAATTGGAAATTAAATGAACCAAAATGTGGATCTGGACTGGACAATGGACTTCTTTTTGCCTGAGTACATCCTAATCAAACTGGTGCATCAGTGGCCTTTAGTGCAAGTTTTAAAAATTGTAAAACTATCTAACAAATAGCCAAAGCTAGAGAAAGAGACAAGAATAAAATGACATACATCTTTATAAAGACAGTGTTAAAATATTCAACTTGACTTTGAGAATCACAAACCTCTTGTGTTTTCTTGTTTGTGCTGTCCATTTTGGAGAGGAAATAGGCTCCCAGTTTGTCCTAAAAGAAAAAAAAAAGATCAGGTTTTCCCTCAAAGTTTCTACAGGTTCATCTCAATAAATAAGAATATCATAGGAAAGTTTATTTATGTCACTAATTCAATTCAAAAAGTGGAAATAACACATTATATAGATCCATTACACACAGAATGAAACATTTCATGTCTAATTTATTTAATTTCTTTAATTATACTGATTATGGCTTAAATTGAATGAAAACCTAAAATCCAGTTTCTCAAAAAAAAATGTAATATTACAAAAGACCAATTTCAAAAAGTATGTTTAATATGGAAATGAAAAGTATTTCCATCTATATCAGTAGTTCTCAACCTTTTTGAGTCGCGACCCCCACTCACTGAACAGAATCGCACACGCAAACAAACAAACAAAATGATCAAAAAAGACACAAAATTACCAAAAAAAAGACACAAAATGACCAGAAAAGACACAAAATGAAAAAAAAGACACAAAATGACCAGAAAAGACACAAAATGAAAAAAAAGACACAAAATGACCAAAAGACACAAAATGATCAAAAGACAAAATGACCAAAAAAAGACGCAAATTGACCACAAAATGATAAAAAAAAGACACAAAATGACGAAAACCCACAAAAAAGACACAAAATGACGAAAAAAAACCCACAAAATGACCAAAAAAAGGAAACAAAATGATAAAAAAAAGAGACAAATTGACCAAAAAAGACAAAAAATGACTACAAAAACCCACAAAATGACAAAAAAAACACAAAATGACCCAAAAAAGGAAACAAAATTATTAAAAAAAGACACAAATTGACCAAAAAAGACAAAAAATGACTAAAAAACCCCACAAAATGACAAAAAAAAACCCCACAAAATGACCAAAAAAAGACATTAAATTACCAAAAAGACTAAAACACATGAACACTTTAACACAGTGGAGACAGAGCTGACTTCCAAAATGATTTGGCGACCCCCAGAAATCATCTCGCGACCCCAATTGGGGTCCCGACCCCAAGGTTGAGAATAGCTGATCTATATGACTCAGTACTTGGTTGGGGCTATTTGACTTGAACTACTGGAAATGGACTTTTCCATCATATTCTAATGTATTGAGATGCAGCTGTACATCCAGTTAAATAATCTTGTCTTTCTCATCCAGTGTGTCCGTCAGTGGTCTTACCCTGAGGGATCCACAGGCTCTGGGGTAGTAGCTCATACAGGCCGTCATGCCCTCCATGGCTGCCAGCTCACACTGAGACACAGGAGGAACAACACTGTTAGTATGAGACCAACTCCAACAGCTGATCATTGTTTGTACAAGGAAAATGAAATGCTACTAAATAAGTCTTATGATCTTATGATATGCCAAACTCTGGCCCGCAGTGTAATTTTATTTGGCCCGTGAGGCAATACCAAATTATTATATTATTATTGTACTATAAAAGCTGACCCGCCGGTATTATACGGCGCATTTACAGCTAATACTACAAATCCCACAATGCCCTGCTGTTGTTTTGGCGCGTCAATCAGGACAGGACCCAGAAACGCTCCTCTGTGACAGTCGTCATAGCAACCTCAAGCTAGAGCTGTCTCCGAGCTACCCCTTCCCAAAAATGGCGAAAAGAAAGGCAGAATTTATTAACCTGTTGAAAAAGTTTATTTTGATATTTAAATCAGAAGGATGCAAATAGAAAAGAGGCACACGATTTTTATTTATTTTTTATTTAATAAATTAATGACATTGATGTGTTTTTTATTTGAAATTTGATTTTGCATGTCTGCACTATTTAGTTATATATTGTATGTTTATAAGCGTTGCTGGTTCCATATTTAATGTTAAAGCAAAACATGTTTGGTATATTTAAAGGTTTATTTGTTCAATGTTGGCCCGCGATTTTATTCAAGTTTTACATTTTGGCCCATTGTGTATTTGAGTTTGACACCCCTGATTTAGAGAATGAAAATAGATAGATATTAAAAGACTATGATGGAATTTTTATGATCCTTTCTGTCAAAATGACAGACAACGGAATAGGGTTGTCAAAAGTATCGATACTCGAAAAAGTATCGATACTAAAACGTTGTATCCGGATACGATACTCATTTTCAAAAGTATCGATACCCGTCCCTTGTTATTATAGTTGCAGTTTCTTTTTGCACAACTGTTTTTTATTATAAATATTTAACCTGTGGTTCTGTCAATTTTAACATGTTGCATTTTTCTTGTTAACAAAAATATTTCTGTTAAATTTTGGGGTCTTTTTTTTTATCCTGGTGGTATCAAAAATGGTATTGAGTATCGAATATTTTCCTGAGTATCGGTATCGAGTTGAAAATTTTAGTATCGTGACAACTAGGGGTGTGCCATATCGTATCGTTCACGATAATATCGGTATATTTTTTTATGGTTAAAAAAAATGCATATCATGATATTGGCAACATTTCTACTTCTTGATGTAGTGGTTAAAGTTGTTTTAATCACAAAAAGCTACTGACTCCCTGTCGCTAAACACATGCAGCTTTCAAAATAAGAGCACAGTGTGTTAAGAGAATCCACCACAGAACTTACAAGAAGACTGTCAAAATAAGATGCCTTAAATAAAACATACAAGAACCTTTATTCTCCTTTACAAAATGTCATTAAAATTTGCCCCCGAAACCCCTAAATGGTTATTTTTATTATTTTCTCATACTCAAGAGTCAAGAGTAAATGTTTTTGTATTTGGCAGCTGTTGAGATTTGCACTTCACACTACATTTTAGATTTTTATTTATTTATACAGACTAAAAAAATCATATTTTCTATTCTTTTAAAGTATTTGGTAATATTGTCAAGAATATCGTTATCGCAAAAATAGCCTGAAATATCGTGATATTCTTTTAGGGCCATATCGCCCAGCCCTAGTGACAACCCTACAATGGAAACACAACCTCTGTTGCATAACGGCCCCGTTGTGTCCCCTCACCTCTGTCTTGAGACCCAGCAGAGACGTTAGGATGCCCAGGATGGAGTTGAGGCCGACCTCCCGGGCGAGCTCTGCTAGCTGAGACGAGTACTGCAGCACATCCTTCAAAATGTTCACCGCCAGCTGGATGGTCTGAACCGGAGCCTGAGACTGAGAGGAGGGAGGAGGAGAGAGGAGGAGAGAGGAGGAGAGAGGAGGAGAGAGGAGGAGAGAGGCTGTCAGGCTCTGGAGCTTTTATAGAAGAGGTAGACTGACAGCTTGGTGTGTGTGTGTGTGTGTGTGTGTATCTGTGTGTGTGTGTCTCTGTGTGTGTGTGTGTGTGTGTGCTTGTGTGTGTGTGTGTGTGTGTGTGTGTGTCTCTGTGTGTGTGTGTGTGTGTGTGTGTATCTGTGTGTGTGTGTGTGTGTCTCTGTGTGTGTGTGTGTGTGTGTGTGTCTCTCTGTGTGTGTGTGTCTCTGTGTGTGTGTGTGTGTGTGTGTATATCTGTGTGTGTGTATCTGTGCGTGTGTGTGTGCTTGTATGTGTGTGTGTGTGTGTGTGTCTGTGTGTCTGTGTGTCTGTGTATCTGTGTGTGTGTGTGTGTGCGTGTGTCTCTGTGTGTGTGTGTGTGTGTGTGTGTGTGTCTGTGTGTGTGTGTATCTGTGTGTGTCTGTGTGTCTGTGTGTGTCTGTGTGTGTGTGTGTGTGTGTCTCTGTGTGTGTGTGTGTGTGTGTGTGTGTGTATCTTACCTGTATGACCTGCTGCAGGGAGCGCAGCCAGGACACACAGTGCTGCTGGAACAACTCACTGGAGCTGTCTTTAACCAGCATAGAGAGCAGGCAGAGCCCCTCAAACCTGCAAACACAGCACAGAATTGTCTCCATACTAAATCCCATTGGATTTTATTTTCCTTTACATTGACTGTCATATATTACAGAGGACATCTGGAAAATCACTTTATCTATCTTCTATCGATCTATAATGAAGGAATTAGACTATTTTTGTCTGGATCAAATACATGACATTTGGTCTTTCCAGTGTTTTAGTCAATAGGATTTGCCTTGTTCATTTGTTACATAAAGTAACATTAGGGTTGGGCAATGTGAAGAAAATCAAATACCACAATATTTTTGACAAAATAACTCAATATTTGGACAATATTGTAGAGGTGACTCTTAGTGCTTTACACTTAAATATATATAAATAAACATTTTTTTTAAATTAATCAAAGACTTATTTAGGTAGGCATTCGGCTAACGTAGTTCTTTTAAAATCCTTTTTTACTTACATTTTTATTTTTCTGTTGTTCAATTGTATCTTTTACCCTTTGAATATTTAATTAATTCATTAATTTGTCTTTTTTATTGTTTTCTTTCTAATAACATACTGTGAAGCACTTTAACCTAATTTTATGTATAAAAGGGGCTATACAAATAAATTCATTAGCATTATTATGACAAACTATGTCTAATAATAATGTAATATAATGCAGATATAATGGCTAGGTGGGTAATGCCAAATAAAACCAGGAAAAGGCAACACTAATGTCATATTACAATATCCAAAATATAAAACTAATCTAATGCCAAATATCAACATATTCGCCAGCCCTTTGTTACCTTATTAGTTTGTTTATTAGAAGCAACACTAAAAATACTAATATAACAGCAAAATACAGCAAAGTAACATTAACATTATAAGGGACACCATAAATTCCATAAATTCAGTGATGACTGGCATGCTATGAAACGTTTCCTTTATGTCTATAATTTGGTGTCTAGAATCAGTGGTGGAAAGTAACTAAGTACATTTACTCAAGTACTGTACTTAAGTATAATTTTGAGGTACTTGTACTTTACTTGAGTATTTCCATTTAATGTAACTTTATACTTCTATTTCACTACATTTAGAGGCAAGTATTGTACTTTTCACTCCACTTAATTTAGCTGATAGCTTTAGTTACTTTTCAGGTCGAGATTTAACATAAACAAACATGATTAATTAAAAGTGTTTTTTTTTTTTTTTAATTAAATCTTATAACAGTATATTAAGTAGTTAAAATGAGCCGTGTCTTTAGAAAAATTAAAGCACTTCCATAAATGAATCAATACAAATAGCCTAATGTAATAATATATTTGGAATAAATATTACAACCTGAGTGGGTCCATTCTGCATAACGAGTACTTTTACTTTTGATACTTTAAGTACATTTTGATGCTGATCCTTTTGTATTTTTACTTCAGTAAGTTTTGAATGCAGCACTTTTACTTGTAGTGGAGTAATTTCACAGTGTGGTATTAGTACTTTTACTTAAGTAAGAGATCTAAATACTTTTCCCACCACTGTCTAGAATACACATTTACATACTAGTGACAATACTAGTACTATAAATGTGCTGGACTATGCTGCCCTACAAAGTCTAACTGCAGTAACTACGCAAAGGGTAAAACTGAGAAAACTGCTTTAAAATATTAACTGGCCAGCCAAATTGGTTATAGGTAGATTAGTGATATGACACTTATTTCTACATGTATTGTCGATGTATTTTTTATGCTAAAAAATCATGACGACTTATTTGACCTTTGACCCCAAAAACGTAGTTACTGTCCTCTGGTTTGCAGTAACAATAATGTTGTTGTCTTCTTTCAGCTTTTATATTTTGTTTTCAGTGAATAAAACTTTTCAAATTGATTTTGTTATACATTTATTTAAAAGTGTTTAACAACTATATTCAAAGATGTGTGTATTTTAGACTTAATATTATAAAGTAATGTTATATTTTAGTCTTAGTTTAATTTTATCACTTTTTTACTTCATCAATATCTAGATAATAATGTCCCTATTAAATAAACTTATAATTTCTATTATTCTTGTCTTCACTATTCAACACAATGAAGTAATACAAGCCTACACTGTATCACAGTTGAACTCTGCTTTGGTTTTGAGTTGGATTTTGTAGTGACTGCAATTTTTACATCATTATTTCTCTGAAAAAAAGTAAAATTGAAATCTAAAATTTAGTCACAACATAAAACAGACATAGAGGAGTTCATTTTTAGTTATAACTCAATTTCGACCAAAAATGGAGTTACTGCAGTTAGACTTAGTAGGGCAGTATGGTGTGAGTGATGTTTTAGGGGTTTTATAAATGAAACGGACTGGACTGGACATGGTCTCACCTGGTCTTGCTCGAGCCCAGTTTGGCATTGCTGAACCCCACGAGACCCCCGACGGCGCTCGCGCCCTGCAGAGATAAACACAGGTGTTAATAGTCGGACAGGTATGTGAGGAGCCACAGCAGCATGATCATCCCTGCTGTGGTCCAGATGTCAGCCCAGTGGATAACAAAGCGTGGAGCAGATGCGGGCTAACAGGTAACTAGCTTCAGAGCTAACGTGGTCTCGTGGACCGACTCTACCTGTGTCTGGAAGACCCCGTGCTCCCTGTAGCTGGCCAGCAGGGCAGGTAAATGCTCCGGACGCTGCTCCTTCAGAACCGACACCAAACCCTCCGTTAGTCGCATCGCGGACGGGCCGCGCAGCCAAGCCGAGGTAGCCATCTTGCCTCGCTGCCAAGCCGACGTCACCAGTGTGCGACTGAGTGACGTCGAATGCGACTTCTTTGTTGATGTTTTTATTTATTTATTTTTTTTATTTTTTATTTTTTATTTTTTCCCTTTTATTTATTTATTTTTTTTTTAAATGTGTTCTTATTTTATTTATTATTATTTTTTTTTCTTTAAATAAACTTTATTAAGGCAGTTGGGTGGGGTGTAATACAAAAAAATACATCAGAACGTCGCCAGGGGGTTTCAATAAATCATAAAGAGGTTGTCATACATACATAGATGTATGTATGTGATATTTTGCCAATAGTATAATTACATTTATAATGTAATATTGATTTTTTTTGTGTGTATGGGAAGTCAGTGAAACCAAACCGTATATTTTCAAAACAAAGGGACAAATTAGGTTCAATTGAAAAAAAAAGGAAGTTACAAATATCTTTCCAGAACTTAGACGAAAAAGGGCAAGACCAAAATAAATGAAAAACACTTTCAGGGTGCCCTTCACAAAAAAAGCAATTCAAATCTAAATCTTTTTTAAAACGTTGAAGAAAAATTTTAGTGGGGTAGATTCTGTGAATTATTTTAAAAGAAATTTCTTTGATCTTATTGTTGACTATATATTTTGCTGCTTCTTTGTTGATGTGCAGCAGCTCAGCGCTCATGCTTCAGCCTGGACGAAGAGGAAGAAGAAGAAGCGTCAAAAAATTACCCTATTATATAACTATCAAATCGTTTTATCAATTCCAAATATATTATTGCGCTATTATTGTAGTTGCATTTATGTAAGCAGCATGTAGGGTTGTACAGGTGGGGCTAATTTGAACTACTTTACTGCAATTTATAAAAAAAAATGTCTAATCATTTTAAATTGATCATATTTTTCATGTTAAATCTTGACCTGAAAAGTAACTAAAGCTGGCAGCTAAATCCGTTAGTCGCATCGCGGACGGGCCGCGCAGCCAAGCCGACGTCACCAGTGTGCGACTGAGTGACGTCGAATGCGACTTCTTCTTTGTTGATGTGCAGCAGCTCAGCGCTCATGCTTCAGCCTGGACGAAGAGGAGGAAGAAGCAGAAGCGGGCAGAGTAAAGCAGAAGACTGACTCCTGTCCACACCGGGTCCCGGACTAAACTGAAGTAGTTTTTGAAGAGCTGCAGGTGAAGCTGGTTCCCGCCTCTCATGGCCAACGAGCGGCTCAGAGCTCTGGAGGACGTGGAGAAGGAGATAGCCATGATCCTGCAGTGTGCCGGTGAGGACACCACTGTCTCTGCTCACTGTGTATCCAGGCAACTGGTGGCTAGCAAGTTCAACATACTAACTGTGGCTTCATAATATGTCAGATTTTCTGTTTAGGCCCTTTTGCTGCTACCAAAAAACTAAATATATTATTGCATTATTATTGTAGTTGCATTTATGTAAGCAGCATTTAGGGTTGTCCAGGTGGGGCTAATTTTAACTACTTTACTGCAATTTATAAAAATGTCTAATCATTTTAAATTGATCATATTTTTCATGTTAAATCTTGACCTGAAAAGTAACTAAAGTTGGCAGTTAATGTGCAGTAGAAAAGTACAATATATGCCTCAAAATGTAGCAGAGAATAAGTATAAAATACATAAAATGCAAAAACTTGTATTTGAGTACAGTACTTAGTATATAGTATATTTACTAAGTTACATTTGACCAATGATTCCTATGCAATAGTTTTTGGCATTGCTGACATGTGTGGTCATAAAGCTGACATGTTGTTGTGTTGTTGTGTTGTTGTGTTGTTGTGCAGGTAATATAGTTCTGGAACTGTCCAAAGACAAACACAACGCCAGTCTCCTGGACAGACAGCTGGTCCAGTTCCAGAGCTCCGTCAACAGAGTGGAGAGCGAACTGAGCGGCCAGATCCGATACCTCACACAGGTCACACACACACACACACACACACACACACACACAGAAAACACACACAGAAAACACACAAAACAGAGCTGCAGTTTCTCATGGTACAAGTTCCAGAAACTGTTCCTCCTTGATCAAAATAAAGTAGTTATATCCTGTAGTTTTTAAAATTAATTTGTGAACACTGATTAGAAACTCATTAATGGGTAAAACTGTAACTTAAAATTGAAATTCAGACTACATGTAATAAAATGGGCTGTCTTTTTTCTTCAATTAAATTGTAGGTTTTGCTTTTCAGGTCTTTTTTTTTATTATTATTTAAGTGATTTTTTGTTTCTTTAATTATATGGAAGCCCGTAGGTGACTTTATTTAAAAAATTATAAAACAAACTTGAAAATGAGAATGTAATCCCTTGATACATCGTGAATTAACAACGTAACTTGAAACATTTTTGAGTCAAAATGAAATGTATTCAAAGAAACGTGTAAAAATTGAAAATACAAGATAAAAAGATAAAAGATAATGCCATCATGGAATTACACTTTTTTCCCCTTAATTATCAAATAAATATTATAGTAATTGTAATGGAAGCCCATAGGTGAATGTTCCTAAAAACATTACGAAAATGTTGTTTTTTTTAATCTTTTGACAGTAGTTTCTGATTCATAAAATAATTAAAGGATAAATCCCAATTTCTTTCTTAGATAAAACTAAATAAAATAATGAATTAACAATTGTAATGGAAGCCCATAGGTGAATGAAAATGTAATTCCAATTTCGCGTTATTACACCCATTCATCTATTGGCTTCCATACAATTATTATTTAAATATTTTATTAGATAATTGAAGAAAAAAGCTCAGTCCAGTAGTGTGGTTCCCATGGCAGCAGAGCCCAGCAGTAACTCTGGTCTTTTCTCCAGGTAGCTACCGGTCAGCCTCACGAAGGCTCCACTTACTCGGCGAGGAAGGACTGTCAGATGGCGCTGAACAGAGCCGAGTATGCTAAGGTCAAACTGGGAGAACTGGGACGGACCTGTGAAGTGATGCTGGAGCAGCAGCAGCAACAACAACAACAACAACAACAACAGCAACAACAACAACAACAGCAACAGCAGCAGCAGCAGACATGAAGCAGAGAGGGAAGCTCACTCTGATACGTAATGTTACTGTATCTGCCAGCAGCCTAAAAACCTCATAGATCAATTTATTTTTTATTACAAATACTGAAGTATCGCAAGAAACACAACCTTTTGTATATAACACTTTTTTTTTCTCTCAGTAGTATATGTTCTGGGTATGTTTTTTGTTTGGTGCTTTAACTGATTTTTTCTGTTCATGGTGCATTGCAGACCATATTTAGCTCATGTAAAACAATGAATTTTGATTCAAGTGATGATTTTTTTCTGTTCATGGTGCATTGCAGACCATATTTAGGTCATGTAAAACAATGAAATTTCCATATGTTTCAGCATTACAAGCACTTGTTAGGCTCCAGGTTCTATGTGGATCTGCAATCTTGCACCCACATCATACAGGGAGAAATAAGAGTTAAAGCAGAGTCGCAATTTTCTCCAGAAACAGACAGTTAGCTTTGTGGAATATTAGTGATAAAAGCCAAAAGTTGAGTGTAAATGACAAGCTCTTGAGATTCGAGCATTTATTTATGGATGTTTCTTTATATCTTGTCAGGAAGGGGGTTGAAATAATGCTCCAGAGTTCGGCAAATTTTGTTAGCGAGAGAAAAACTGACCATTTTTAAAGGGGTCCTTTGACCTCTGAATAAAAAAAGGTTTCTGTGGGTACCCACGATTCTCCCCTTTACAGACCTGCAGCACAAATGTATTATTTTGGCCTGTTGTGTTTGAATATTTCTGCATACAGAGGTCCTTTAATAGTCAAGTCAAGTCAAAGTTTATTTATAGAGCACATTTAAAAACAACCTCAGTTGACCAAAGTGCTGTACAGTTATTAAAATAGAATAAATCATACAAAAATAGGTATAAATAAAAACAATAAAAACAATAAAATACTAAAAACAGTAAAACAATAAAATAAAATAGAATAAAATAGTAATAAAAGCTCAATCCAAAACAGAGACAGAGATAAAAAATTAAAAAAAATAGAGACTCTTGTGGGTTCAATGAGCTTATCTTATCCATTTGAAGGGCCTCTAACCAAGAAGGGTATTTTAGTTTAGTTAATATAAAACGAGTGAAATCAAAGTAAATTAAATGTCCATCCAGGATCTTGATACATTGTAAGAAAACTAAAACTCTTTTTTTTTTTTTAACCAGTCTCTTGTCTTCACAGTCTCAGTCCTCAATTGTGCTCAAAACATCATTCTGCTTGTCATGCATGCTCTTAAATCTGGACTTGTTTTGCTTTCCCTACAATAAGAAAATAAAAAAAATTTCAGTTGTCCCCCATTCAATGAACTTTATAATGTCAAAAGTCATGTTTTACATCAAGATCACACAAACCTCTGACAGAATATTTGTATGTTTTATATCATTTTATTGAATAAAATAACAAATTCAACACGTATCTTTTAATGTTTTTTTCTATATTGTGAAGTGTTTACATTAAGTAGTTTATAAAACTCAGGTAAATCTATAATAGCTGTGGCATCTTACATTTACATACTGTTTTTCATAATACAAAACCTGAGAGCCTTTTCAGAGACACTGACAAACACTGACTGATACAGCAAAGACAGATTACAAGACTGTAGCTCAAATGTTACATTTGCAGGCTGATAGATCATCACAGATATATCAATATTATTGGCCAAGAAGTCAAATACCAATGACATGTTTGAGGTAATGTAGAAGCACTTGTGTCATACTTTGTCCACCAGAGAACACCAACAAGTTGACTTTTACATTTTTGAGGATATTAGACGATGGACCTGGTGAAATACACTTGTACTATATGTATATGTACGCTAAAGAAGGGCTGGTCTCTAGTGGTAGAAGAAGGATTTATACCCCTTTTCTACCAAAGCAGTTCCAGGGCTGGTTCGGAGCTGGTGCCTAATCTTGAACCAGTTCCACCGGCCAGGGAAACTGGTTCCAGACAAGGTTATTATAGTTAACGAAAACTAACAAAATAACGAAAACTAAAATTGAAAAAACATTTTTGTTAACTGAAATAGAAATGAAAACAAGAGTTTTTTAAAAAACGATAACTAACTGAAACTGTATTGTGTGGTTACAAAACTAACTAAAATTATAGTGAAAATGTCCTTAGTTTTCGTCTTTTTTCAACTTTTTTCATTCATAATTCAGTGTTTCTATTAGAACATGCAGGAACACATGGTAAACATGTTTACTGAGACTGGGATGTCTACACTTCAACCAAAATACAAAACACCCCGAACTGTAAGAGTTAATAACCTTATTGAGGCTGAGATGGATAAACCAAAGGAAATGAAGGCACATACCCATTACAAAAAAACTAAAACTAACGCTAAAACTAATAAAAACTAAACTAAAACTAGCAAACTCACTCTAAAAACTAACTAAAACTAACTAAATTTGAAAACAAAAATTCACAACTTAATTAAAACTAAAACTAATGAAAAATCCAAAAACTATTATAACCTTGGTTCCAGAGTGGCACCAACTCTTTGCTGGTCTTGAACCATGAACCACTTACATCAGGGGCTGGGGGTGGGATTATCTGACCAATAAGACCAACTCTGTGTGGTTGACGGAGACCAACTGAAAGGTGTTCCATTCATTCATTTGATTTGTTTAACTGCAGTGTGATTGATACGAGCTAGCGCTAGCATGCTAACGTTAGCGTTCCAATGTCAGCTAGCAAAGCCAGGACTGTTATTTGTAAAGAGAGTCATCCATTGTTGTTATTATACTTGCAGAGAGGGCGGAGACATATACAGATGTAAACAGTGACATAATGACGTCCTGCGGAAAATCATACAGGTTCCCAACTGCGAACCAGCACTGGTCCGGCCCTGGAACTGTTTTGGTAGAAAAGGGGTAACTGCGAACCAGCACCAGCCCAGCAAGATAACTAGGAATGTGATGGTCGAAATAGAGGGAATTAGATCTTTTAAGTAAAACTAGAAATACCACTGTTAAAAAGTGAAGCACTGAATACAAAATAGTACTTTGTATTATTTATTGGCATCTAAAGTTGAAGGTGCAGATGGTAACCATAGACTGTACGGTATAAGGAATGGTGTCTCAACTGTACAATAATTAAGCGAAAATGTTCCGGATACAGCTGCTGCCATCTTGCACTGGTCATTTGGAGCTAGACTGCACAGTCGTGACTGAGGCCCCGTTTACACGAGGACGCTCGCGGGTAAAAACGACAAAATATTTTATCGGAAGTGCCTTTCGTTTAGACGGTGACGGTGTTTTTGGGGCTTAAAAACGCAAAAATCTGAAACCACCTTCCAAAGTGGAAAAGTTAAATCCTCTCCTCCGTAGCGTGTCGTCTACACGCCAAGACGCAAAACTCTGATCTGATCTGCCCAAGTCACGTATGTGTTTACGTCACATACATGCTCCAGTACAGGAAAATAAACAAACGTGGGATTATTTCCATGCGTCGGACCTTCAAGCTGCTCTGGCAGCTCTAATAAACTTACAGGAGTCTTTCCACCAAAATTTACAGGATATGTAGAGATAGTATTAGTGAACAGAGAAGGATCTGTAATTACCATCACATTTTGGATGCAGCAATCGGTCGGAGGCGAGCCAGACGGCTGTGAACGAGACCTGGGAGATCTAGTGATGGTGGAGAACTTTGTGGAAGGAGTAGCTGATGAAAATGTGTGGCGTGAAAACTTCTGCATGCCCAAAGATGCTCTTATCACTTTAAGTGATGCCGCCTGGCTGCATACAATCGAATTTCACACACTTTTGCGTCACCGTACGCAGCAGATTTCCTCCTGAAAACGCTCGTCTAAACGAGGAATAAAAAGTGAAGACGCGACGCCACTTTTGCGTCTTCTGTTCAGACCGTCCTCGTGTAAACGTAGCCTAAGAGTGGAGCGGCATTAATCGAGTTCCCACCCAAACACCCGATAAACCCAATCAGAGCTCGATGCAAGCTGTCAATCATGTTGTTACACCCCAGTTTTATCGCATCAAATAGCTATTTAAAACCAAACTGACAGTAAAATGAACACTTGAACAAACACAGCGTGATAAGAACTAGCTAAAATGACAGAAAACACCTTTGGGAAAAATTATTTTACATGTACTTAGATTTTTTTTACTTTAGCTCATGTCCTATCCACTAACATAGAGGAGGCGGGGTTTATGACCTGTACTGCAGCCAGCCACCAGGGGGCAATCAAGCATTTTTGTCTTCACTTTTGGGGAGCTGTCAGGTCGTCCATCCTTATATACGATCTGTGGTTGTAACTATAACTGAATAGCTATGATGGCCTTCAGGTAACATAAAAAACCTCCTGAAACGCATTTTTGTCAAAGTAACTAAAGCTGTGAGATAATAGTTGTGGAGTAAAAAGATAAATATATCCCTGAAATATAGTGGAGTGGAATTATAAACTACATAACATAAAATGGAAATACTCAAGTAAAGTAGATCAAAAGTATACTTAAGTACAGTACTTGAGTAAATCATTGCCGATCTCACACTGGAAGATAGAATTTCAACAGAAATTAAAAATCAGTTTAAAATCACAATATTTATACTGTTCAACCCATTACATTCCACAAAATACAAAAATAACTATAAAACATAAAATCATCCCTGTTTATATAGCAATACCATTGGACATGTTCTGCTCTAGCTGTCATTTGATTTATTTTATTATAAATGTTAAAAATAAATCAAAAGGACGAAGTTGCAGGTTCATCTGAAGACAAACAGCTGACCGATCCTCTGTATAAAAATACCACATTTATTCTTTGTTTAAAGGCTAGAATAATCCTGAATCACAGCAGCATGTACAATACTGGTATCAGCAGAATGAAAAGAGACAAGCAGGAGCACATCCTGCAGAAACATCTCCTGCTCAATGTACACCATGTTGTCTGAGTCACTGACCATCTCCTTTGTCTTTACACTCACATACAACCAGAGTGGGTTGACTGCCCCTTCAACAAGATGCACATCTAACAGTCCATACTGAATAAGTGGTACAATTAAAGCATGTGGCAAGACTCTATAAAATAAAGGGGACAAGCCGGACAACAGCACCATACTTTTTCCACGTACTCTCCATCACCATTAGTTTCAATTTTTGGTAGGAGCCACTTCATCAAAATTGCGGATCGGAGATGGCAGCCATATAAAGTCTATGAGAAATGCTATATCTTCCAAGCCACTTAGAACATCAATCTTGGTGTCAAAATATACATTTTCTGGGTCAAGGAATCATTTAAAGCTACTGAGAATATCACTAGATTTTTTATTATTTGATCAAATAGATATGTTCATTTTCACCCAGACTGGTAGGCAACTCGCTTCAAGTGCTACAGCAGGAAATCCTGAGTTGAAAATGTTTGGAATCAAAATGTTTTGCTTGTTTTGTTTTGTTTTGTTTTCCTGTAAAATTTTCTCCTTTTTTATGTTTATAGATGTCCTCTTTTACAACATACTTAACTTATATTGTCTTAGCTTGAGTCATCTATTGATCATTATTATTATTGTTGTTTATCCATCGATATATTTGTTTTCGCTTTCTGGGGTGGGGATTCTGTTCTGAGTGTTCCTGTATGTCTGTGTTTTATTGTGAAAAAACTTAATAAACAAAGTTTAAAAAAAAAAAAAAATGTTTAGGGGAGAGTGCTGATAAGCTGCAATGTACACTGCTCAAAAAAATCAAGGGAACGCTTTCATCTCATGTCAGATCTTGATCAACAAATTATTTGCAGTGAGTCATCTAGTGATATTCTCAATAGCTTTAAATAATTCCTTGACTCAGAAAATGTATATTTTGACACCAATATTGACCTTCTAAGTGGCTTGAAAGATATACTGGTTCTCATAGACTTTAAATTTTACCAAAATTTGAAACCTATGGTGATGGAGAGCATGTGGAAAAATGTTGGTGCTTTTGTCCGGCGTGTCCCCTTTCTTCTTAAATCTGGTCCTAAGCCACCTGACTATTCTTCTTGGGTTCTGGTGTGATGGCGTCCTGAAACTTTTCAGTCAGACATTCGACCCAGCTGGAGCAGGAGGAGGAGGAGCTAACAGAAGAGGTCACTTCCATCCTTCATCCCTGTCAGCCCGAGGCGAGCAAAGTCTTCAAACACCAAGTCATCAACCTGAGAGGATGTGCTAAAAAGAGAAAGAATATCATCATCTTCCTATATTGAAAACAAACATATTACAATAGAAATTAAGCTAAATAGGTTTCAGTTAAGATGTCAGCCTGGTCAAATGTTCATGTTGATAAAAAAGTAAGCAACCTTAACATCACAAAAAGCAATGCAGGTAAGAGGAAAATTATATTTTTGATTTGGGGGTGAACTGTCCCTTTAAGAAATGTTTCTATTGCAACAAGAAAAAGTATCTTGTTTAGTCTAAGCACCAACCTCAAGGCCTAAAAACAAGCCAGTGTGGAACTGCCTTAAACCTGCATTCTTTCTAATGGCCAGCAGGGGGCGACTACTTTGGTGCAAAGAGAAGTCTGTTTGTATGGAAGTCTATAAGAAAATGACCCTACTTCTTTCTCATTACTTTCTTTCTGGTCTTACTGGTTAATTTAAAGTCTTCTTCAATAAAGCATGATGTTCATTTAGTTAATTATAGTCCCAATAAGTGTCAAATAGATTATAAAGCAGGTATGCTTTGGGAGTGAGCTACATTGTGTTTGAATAGAATCACCTGGTTACATTTACAACTCTGACATTTGTTTTTGTTTGTTGATGATGACGTGATTCTCATCTTTCCACACACACACACACACACACACACACACACACACACACACCCACACACACACACACATATATATCCTTGTACTTCTATCTTTGTGAGGGCCCTTATTGGAATAGGGACTACCATAGCCCCTCACCCTAACCCTTAACCTAACCTTCACCATCACAACTTAATGCTCAACCCTAACATACACCTAATTGTAACCTTAACCCTAAAACAAACTCTCAAACAACTCTCAAACAAGCCTTTAAAGAAGTGAGGACCGGCCGAAATGTCCTAACTTCACAAAAATGTCCTCACTCTGTTGGTTAAAAACATGTTCCGGTCCTCACTTTGTAGGAAGCACAAGAACACACACACACACACACACATTCTTGTACTTCTATCTTTGTGAGGACCCTCATTGGAACAGTGAATTCCCTATAAAGGTTATAATAGTTTTGAGTTTTTCATTAATTTTATTTATTTATTAATTTTGTTGTGAATTTTTGTTTTCAAATTCAGTTATTTTTAATTAGTTTTTAGAGTGAGTTTGCTAGTTTTAGTTTAGTATTTATTTTTTTTAAATGCTTTAGTTTTAGTTTAGTTTTTATTAGTCTTAGTTTTTTGTAATGGGGTATTTGTTGGGTGGGAGATTAAAAGAGGTCACAGTAAATTTTGCCTTTATTTCCTTTGTTTTATCCATCTTCATTATGTATGAAAAAAGTTGACAAAGACGAAAATGAAGGACATTTTCACTATAATTTTAGTTAGTTTTGTAACCACACAATACAGTTTCAGTTAATTATCAGTTTTTTGTAACATTTACCCTTAAAACAAAGTCTTGAATCTCAAAAAGCCTTTAAAGAAGTGAGGACCGGCCGAAATGTCCTCACTTAGCAAAAATGTCCCCACTCTGTTGGTTAAAAACGTGTTCTGGTCCCCACTATGTAGGAAGTACAAGAACACACACACACACACACACACACACTTACTTCATTTCAAACTCTATGAGGTTTGTATCCACAGCAGCATCAGCCTCTGGAGTAACTGGATGTAGTGGTTGTGACTGTGGTTGGAGGCTGGGCTGGTCTGCAGGTTTGGGATGCATCAGGACAAAAGGAAGCTCCACTGCTACATCCCTACACAAACACAAGATTTTTGCCTTTTTAATTCCCAGGTCATCAAATATAGCCGCTTTGTCAACACATAAAGGTGCAGCTGTATCTGTTTGACTGAAACACACCTGTAGTGACAGAATGAAGCTCTAAATTTATGCAAAATCTGACAATGCAACACCTTACCACAGGGTTGTGCAGTGATGTGGGTGCATTTATGTGCTGTGTGACGCAACTGCTATTAAGCAATCAGAAAATAATGTTTTAATCCTCTGATTCATGCCTCTCTTCTCCCTGATGCCGCTCCCTCACTTCATTCACTGTCTGGCTCGCTCGAGCACCGCTGCTCTTTCTCTTCTTGATTGGAAATCGGGAGGAGGGGACAGCTTTGAATGCTGTTTACAAACACCAACCGATAAAGTAACAAATTAGTATAAATTACTTCCTGTGAAATTTTTAGACTCAAAATGGACCTTTTTTTTAAAAAATGCATCCAATTTGCTGAATTTTGCATGTGTTGATGCGCAGCACAGGTAAGCTAGCGGGACAAGCTGTTTTGATATGTTGTGACTGAAGTATGTGGTAGTATTTGACAGGACTTAACATTTATGTTTTTATAGTACTATTGATAGGTAATTACCATTGTATTAGCCTATTTAAAGTCGACTCGTTAACGTTACATTTTTGCTTCATGAAAACTAGCGATATCTAGTTTGGATAGCGCTAAGTTTGGATAGTTTGGGATAGCGCTAACGTCTTCCCTACCTCAGGGACAAGGGCTCCACATTTAGCTGATGTAAATTTCACCTCAGCAGGTTCCTTTCTTATGGCAGGAGGAGGCATTTCTCTTTCCTTACTCTTAGATGAACTCAGGCAGGAGATTCATTTTGCCATATTTTCGAAATATATGCATTTGCCGTCTTTTCAAAACAGGTTCATTTGTCATTTTCCAAAAAGGTCCTTTCTAATATATTTAATATATTGTGCATTAATGTTTCTTGGTGAATGAGAATGTTAAGGTATTAATCTGAAAGGTAAAACCAGCGTAATTTAACCAAACAGCCTTTATGCCCTGTCATGTGGCCTTTGTGCCCTTAAAATAAGTGTGAACAGGAAGGCCAAATGGCCTTGCCCTAAAATGACGAAATTCCAAGCCTGATGTGACTGAGTTAAATTTGCCTTACTTGACATCGCACATCCTGTGATGTTGAAGCTAAACAACATATTGTGTAGCCCTATAACACATGGTGCCTACATTACCCAAAATTCAACTGGTAGTTTGGTTGAAGATTTGGGCATTTTATCACTAAATGTGACAACACCCGCACTTCATTTTGATGATTTGTTTCTGTCAGACAGATTCAGCCCATTACGAAAGGTTGTTCACCTACCCTCCACGAACCACCACCAGTTTAACTTTGACCCTGTACGAAACCAGGATCCCCATCATCTCCTTGTTGGTCCCTTCTTTAACTCTGCAACACAGAATACAGGCAGACATGTATGAGAGAACCAATGGCTGTTCACATATCTATGTGTTTTTTATTATGTTGTTCTTTGTGTGTGTGTGTGTGTGTGTGTGTGTGTGTGTGTGTGTGTGTGTGTGTGTGTGCCTACATGGTGCTGGAGGCCAGGTTGGTGTCTTCATGCTTTAGCTTTCCATCCAGGGCCAGGCCTCTCTTTTCCCTGTTGGTACCCAGCATGGGGGTCAGAGTGTAGACCTGGCAGGAAGTGGAGCTTGGAGCAACCTGGTCACTGTGGGTGGTGGTAAATGCCAGGAAGGGAGGAGCAAAAAGGGAAATTAAAGAGTCATCCATTAGTTCCATCTGTTACGACATACTGGATGCTTGCAATAAAAACAAAATGCGAGTGTGAAAGTTCATTTTTTAATGCAAAGGACTGCACAAAGCACATGTGAGACATAATCAGTTCAATACCTCAGAAGGCTGGATAAGATAAGTTTGTAGTTTTTTTATTTAATGGTTACTTGTGTCTGCATTGGTGTATGAAAGTGTCATCTGCATACAAATGCAATTTAGTCACATTTAGAGCTTTACGGACATGTATATGTTTCTGTGTGTGTGTGTGTGTGTGTGTATAGATATATGTATGTATATATTTATTCACTTATTTTTTCATTTATTTATTTTGTGGTTATAAAGGCCCCCTCCCCTTTTTTTTCTCTTTCTTTCCCTAGTTATTTATTTATTAATTTTATTTTTTTAATCATAATTATTGCTATCATTATTGTTATTATTTTTCTTGTATGTGCCTTCTTGTTCTATGTTGTTCACCGTTTGTAAATTAACAAAATGTGCAATAAAAATATGTTTAAAAAAAAAAAAAAAAGTGCTTGTAGACATAAAGTAAAGCCAATGCTGAAGTACCTTAAACCTGCATTCTTTCTAATGGCCAGCAGGGGACACCTCCACTGCCTGTATAGACGTCTATGAGATATTTACCCTACTTCTCATTTGACTGATAACCTCAGTAAACATTCTCATAATGAGTTTATGGATTCAATCTCTCGTTGAAAAGTCTTCTTCAATTCAACAATTACAGTCAAATTTAGAGTGAAATAGATAATATTTTGGGGAATGTGAATCTACTGTTTGTAGATTGATTGTTTATGTTACGGGTTTGTTAAAAAATACTTTTGATTGACATTTAACTTAACCCTTTTTTATTTTTTCTTGGGTTATCAAGTTTACTGATATACTATATGTTTTATGTGGTAATTATGTTTGATGTTTGTTTATGTCTTGTTTAGTTTTGATGTGTTAAAGTTCTTGTTTATTATTGTGGTTTTATTCATTTATTTGGGTTGGTTTTGTGATTGGTTGCTGTGTTTTTTTGTTTTGTTTTTGTTTTTCTCTCTGTGTTTGTCCATTGGTGATTTGTGTTGTGTTTTGTCTAAATTAATAAAAAATAAAAAATAAAAAATAAAAAAAAATACTTTTGATGGATGTATATTACAGAATAAATAAAAAAATCTGTATCCGTCTCAAAAACCCAGTGGCTATATTCATAATTGTTGTGGATCATTAGCGACATTATGATATATCTTCATGTTGCCCAGCCCTGAAAATCACAGGAAATAAACAATGGAATGAAGCATGGGTGAAATAACAGTGAAATAAGAACTCACTCTGCTTCAACCTGGGCAACTGCACACTTATACTGAGCCGTGGAGAACAGACAGATATCAGCATACTGACGAACTGAGAGAAGGAGATCAGAAGCATTTTAGTTCTTCCTTATCTGTCGTGGTCAGGTTATTTCTAATAATAATTGAAAAACAGTGCGAGTGTGTTTGGACAGGTGGACTCACCAGATATCTTCACTTTCTTCACATTCTTGGTGGAGTTGTTGCTGACGTGGACATTAACACTGATGGGCTCACCGTGGTAGTACAGCTGGAGACAGACAGAGACTCAGCAGTGTGTTTCCCAGTCATCAACAAGTACTTTAACGTTTGTGACACTGAAAACCCACCAGGCCCGTCTGTGGCGCGTTGCGTGAGCATTGCGTATTTGGTAGTGATGTGCGGATCGATACTGAAATATCGATACTTCCGATACCAGATCTGTATGCTCTAAAATCAAGTCTCTAATAAAAATATAGATACTTTTGATACTTCAGTCATTTTTGGTAATGTATATCATTAACAGGAATACGGTGGAAAGTAACTAAACTATTCAGATCTTGTCTAAATGGCACGCTGCTGGTAGAAACTACTTTTTCTTCCGCCTGGGTAAGAGCCTAATACGTAAGCGCAGTGGCACGCTGCTGCTCACTCGCCTCTCACTCAGTGTGTGTGTGTGTGTAATTCAGTGGCGGAGCGGAAAAGAAGCTATATTGTGAGCGAGGCTGCTACCTCAGTATACTTCTGAGTTTAAAATAAATAGCTAAATAAGTGACTCTGATATCTTGTATTCTTAAGCCGTTTGAAATACACTTATTTTTTTAGATTTACCAGGCACATTAGGTGTATTTGCACAAAGTATCGGTATCGGATCGGTATTGCCGATACCAGCCTGAATTTTACTCAGTATCGAATCGGAAAGGAAATCGGTGGTATCCAACATCACTAGTATTTGGTCCGTCCTCCACACGGCGTCAACACCCACCGGGAGTGTTTAAAATAGTTTCATATGAAAATAAAACTTCACGGTAAAAAAGTAAAATACAGGAACAGGAGTATGAACAAGGCATATGTACACCCGGGGACGCAAAAAAACTCAATTCATTTCAACAACTCGGAAACTACTACTAATTTAAAAGTCGATTTTAAGATTCTTTAACTGGTTTATAAATCTCTTAATGGTCTTAGTGCTGCCTATTAATCTGATTTACTTTTATCCTATGAACCCTGGAGGACCCTCAGGTCTTCTGGGAGCCTTTTAATCATACCAAAACTGGGAACAGCCTCCTCGAAGACCTGAGGGCATCAGAGACTGTTCATATTTTTAAGAGAAAACTTACGACTTATCTTTTTAATTTGGCTTTTACCTTAGAGATTTTTCTGCTCATGCATCTTAGTGTTATAACATCTTCTCTTTTACTTATTTATTTATTTATTTATTTGCTACTATTTATTAGTCTATATATATATATTTTTTTTAATCATGCTCTATTTCTCAATTATTTTTTTTTTATTGTTTTATCTTTTTTATCTAGCTTTTTTAACTTTCTATTGTTATTATTTACTTTTACTTTTTTTATTAAAAAAAAAAATTATGTTATTTTATTTTATCTTACTTTATTTTTTATCTAATTAATTTCTAACCTGCTTCCAGTGTTTCCTCACTGCTACATGTTGAGATGGCGCTTCCTCAGTTTGTGCTTTGTTTTTAATAGGATGGGTGTTTGCTTGTTTCTGTGTTTAGTTTTTTTTTTAAATTATTATCATTATTATTACTTTCTCCTTTTTTATGTAAAGCACTTTGTGTTGCATCTCTCTTGTATGAAAAGTGCTATACGAATAAAGTATGATTGATTGATTGATTGATTGATGTCAGGAACCGAAGAATATTAACATGGCAAGTACAGCTCAGAATAAATAAAATAAATAAAAAAAATAAAAAAAACAGCTCAACATCAACTACTGGCTATTAGCCACTATGAACCATGGATGTGTTTATGGAGCAGAGGCTGCTGACGTGCGCCACAGTGTTTACCTTTCATACGACGGTGTTTACTTGCTGATTAGATAATTTTCATTGATATTTGCTCTTCTACCATGGGTAAGTCGGCTTCGTAATTAAATGTCTTTTGTGGTTTTTGTGTGATTTATTTAACTTGTTGGTTCATATCTTTCATGATATACCCTGTGTACTTCTATTTACTGCCTAAATTACAGTAATAAGCTATGTAAATAAAAGCTTTGTGTCTGTGTACTGGCTGTGAAATACGACTCGGAGTCTGCTCATGGCTCAAAAATAGAACAGACAAAGAAAAATGGGAAAGAGAAGGAAGCTTCACGATAACTGAGGAAGACTGGGAGCACATCTGTAAAATCCAGTGGGTCTCAACTGGGTCAAATATCTGGCGTGAATTTTGTTGGAAAAATATAATGCGTTTTTTCATTACACCAGCTCAAAAAAGATACCGTAGAAATGGAGATGCCTGCTGGAGGTGTGGTATTGAAGGAGTTAATCATTTCCATATTTTCTGGAACTGTAAAATTATTCAAAGGTATTGGGTTGAAATTCATCATCATTTGCAAAATGTATTCTCAATTGTTTTCCCCTTTTTATTTGAAACTGTGTGTCTCGGTAACATATTACAAGACGGCTTTAGCAATGCAGACAAGAAATTACTTTATATTCTTTTAGCAGCAAGCAAAAAGGCCATTATTACCAGGAGATGGCTCAAACCTGAGCAACCACAAAATGAGGACTGGATCAACATCATACAAGACATCTTTACAATGGAAAAAGTGACTTTTCATCTAAAGTTACAAATGGACTCATTTTACAAAACCTGGTCAAAATGGACTGAATATGTTAAGCCTACAAGTTCTGATTTTATATAAAACTGTCATTTAACTAACAACGACTGCTGCAAAGAATGATGCTAGGAGAAAATGATGACCCCCCACCCCAACTGTTCTTGTTCTTTGTTCTGTATAAAATGTTTTTAAAAAATCCTCAATAAAAAGTGAATAAAAAAAAAATAAAAAATAGAACAGACACCTAATTCACCAGTGGCCAGGACGCGTCTGAAACGGAGCACTTCGGAACCGGTGGAGGTTGATACATTGACTATTGTTAGAGCCATGTAAATATATTAAGGTCATTTCCCGATTGCCGCAGTAGGTCGCGTATTGAACAACAGCATGTGTGAATGCATAAGTAGAGGAAGAGGTAATTACTCCTCAGGTGTGTTGCTTACCGGGAGAAGCACTACCGGCTAACCGTTAAGCCCTTTTGTTTGTTTTATGCCAGTTACTGATGTAAATATGTGTAAAGCTGTAGTGATACATGTAAATAAATACGTCTTAAGCGCAAGATCGCAGATGTTTGATTGACTACAAGGAGCCGCCGCATGACGACACGTCGATTACGTATCCCGGTACCAGCCCCTCATTGTGGCTTAGGTTTTGTTTTGTCGAAATCAAGTCACAACAACTATAATGGCCGCGTATTACTGGCTGCAGACAGGCCTGGTGGATTTTGGGGGTGAGTGTGTTACCTCCTTATCCAGTGAGGCCTCCAGGTGGAGGGCTCTATCAGACATCAGGAAGCTGCGACTGGTCTCCACCATCGGCTGTGGACCGGGCTTCTCTGGAGCATACTGAACCTTCCGGATCACCAGGGTCACAGAGTTCCTACATACAGAGCAGGTTCATATACACTACCGGTCAAAAGTTTTAGAACACCCCAATTTTTCCAGTTTTTTATTGAAATTCAAGCAGTTTAAGTCAAATGAACAGCTTGAAAGGGTACAAAGGTAAGTGGTGAACTGCCAGAGGTAAATAAAAAAAGGTAAGCTTAACCAAAACTGAAAGATAATGTACATTTCAGAATTATACAAGTAGGCCTTTTTCAGGGAACAAGAAATGGGTTAACAACTTAACTCTATGGAGTCTTGGGCTATTTTGTCCATTTTTGAATTATTTTCATGTCTTTGTAAGTAATTTTGTGTCTTTTTTTGGTCATTTTGTGTCTTTTTTAGTCATTTTGTGTCTTTTGGTGTCTTTTTTTGTCATTTTGTGTCTTTTTTTGTCATTTTGTGTCTTTTTTTAGTCCTTTAGTCCAACATTAAATGTGATTTTGAATTTTTTTTTTACTTTCAAAACATTATCATGCTCAATAAAGAATTTTAAATGTTGCAAATGTGCATTAATTTCAGAGTAGACTGAGACATTAAACTGTAAACTTAAACATTTTCAATTAAATTCTGGAAAAGTTGGTTTGTTCTAAAACTTTTGACCAGTAGTGTATATCCATTAGTGGGGATGATTCACAACACCAACAACATAGGGATAAGTGACAGGGACGGCAGTTCAGTCTGCTCTCCAGTTGAATGTACCCCTTTTCGACCAAAGTTTACATAGTTCTAGTTCTGGTGCTGGTTCACAGTTGGTGCGACTTGCAAACCTTACCCGTTTGCTTTTACACAAGCTCGAGAGCCACCTCATTACGTCACTGTATACATCTGTATACGTCTCCACTTTTCCAGAAACGCTAGTGTAACATAGTTAATCAGGTAATTAGTGATTCCACTTGCCATCTCTAAATAACCACGGGTATTGAACGCAGCACCCCTGGCGTTTAGTGTCATGCACCCCGGGGCAGCTGCACGTGGACCTTGTGGTGTAATGGTAAGGTTACGGGCTATGAGCTCCGTCTTTTTTTTAAATATGAATTAATTTAATTTCACTTTATTTTAGTAAAAAGTTGACAGTGTATTTTAATTTTATATTTTTCAGAGGGATGCACCTGTTTTTATGTTATCAGAATAAATGGCTGGATGCCAATCAGATGTCCTGGTCTCAACTTAATAACACAACGCAGAGAGAGAGTACTAAGCCGCTACACTAGCACCAACTTCAAGCATAAAAACGACAATAGCGGACTACATCATCCCTACAAATGTTGCTCCTTTTTTCATGTCCATAGTGAAACTCTGTGTTTTTAAAAATGCCTGTCACAATGTTTTTATTGGTCTTGTTGGTCACAATAACCCCGCCCCCAACCCCTGATGTAATCGGCTTGTCGTTTGAGACTCTGGAACCAGTTTTCCTGGCTGAGAGCCGGTTCTTTGTCTGTAAAAAAGCGAACAACTGGAACCGGCCCTGGAACTGCCTTGGTTGCAAAAGGGGTACTGGAGGACCACAATGTCTATGAGTTTGGTTGTAGTCTCAGGTGTGTGAGTGTGTTAAACCTTTGGTGAATCTTCTCCTCCACAGTCTTGGCACAGAAGGCTCGGAGTTCATAGTCCACACCACACGCCTTCCCGGTGTCCTCTGCACCCGGCTGGAGGGTTACTGAGCAAGGCAGGTTCTGGGGGATCTGACGCAAAGCAAAATATAAGTAGCAGCACTAGGCACTGCAATACAACTACAGTACAGGCCAAAAGTTTGGACACACCTTCTCATTCAATGTTTTTCCTTTATTTTCATGACTATTTACATTGTAGATTCATCAAAACTATTAATGAACACATGTGGAATTATGTACTTAACAAAAAAGTGTGAAATGACTGAAAACATGTCTTATATTCTAGTAAGCAAAGGGTGGTTACTTTGAGGAATCTAAAATACAAGACATGTTTTCAGTTATTTCACACTTTTTTTGTTAAGTACATAATTCCATATGTGTTCATTCATAGTTTTGATGCCTTCAGTGAGAATCTACAATGTCAATAGTCATGAAAATAAAGAAAAACGCATTGAATGAGAAGGTGTGTCCAAACTTTTGGCCTGTATTGCATATGTATATAGAGTAAGAGGACTGGAGATTTTTAGCACTTCAATTAATTCCACTGACACAGAAGACAAAATGGGTAAGAGCAGGTATGTGTGCCATTTGGTTATTCATGCAATGTCATTTTAAACACTGCACATGCTTACTATGTGAAATGAAGCCAATGCAGAAGTGCTTCTAACCTGCATTCTTTCTAATGACCAGCAGGGGGAGACTCCACGGGTTGCAAAAAGAAGTCTGATTGTCTATGCGTCTATAAGACAATGTGTCCACTTCTCACTCGATATATTACCTCAGTAAACATTTTCCTAATGAGTTTATGGTCTCAATCCCTATTTTCAAGTCTTCTTCAATACAGCATGATGTTCATTTGGTAAATCATGATCATATTTAGAGTAAAGGTATGCTATCGAAGGGGTGGCTACCAAGGTTATTATAGTTAACGAAAACTAACGAAATAACAAAAACTAGAATTGAAAAAACATTTTCGTTAACTGAAATAAAAATAAAAATGAGAGTTTTAAAAAAAGATAACTAACTGAAACTGTATTTTGTGGTTACAAAACTAACTAAAACAAACTAAAATTATAGTGAAAATATCCTTAGTTTTCGTCTTTGTCAACTTTTTTCGTACGTAAACCTTTTTGGTTGATATGAAATCTATTTAATCTATTTGGTTTTATGACTTAATAAACTTATTGGGGCTGAGATGAATCAGACAAAGGAAATAAAAGCAAAATGAATCGTGACCTTTCTGAATATCGCACCAAACAAATATCCCATTGCAAAAAAAATAAAACTAACACGAAAACTAATAAAAACTAAACTAAAACTAAGCATTTTCCAAAAAATAAAAACTAATTAAAACTAGCAAACTCACTCTAAAAATGAATTAAAACTAACTGAATTTAAAAACAAAAAATGACAACGAAATTAAAACTAAAACTAATGAAAAATACAAAACTATTATAACCTTGGTGGCTACCATGTGATTGATTAGTTGCTACCTTGGTGACCTTTCAATCAGGGTAGAGGCTTAGAAATGAGTATCCATTGGCGTTGTACAATTAAATATTTTTGAACATATTTTCTGGTGTTGCCAGTGTTTTTGTCTGTGAACTTTGACCCTTTGACATTCTGTTTTCAGGTAGTGAAAGTTGATCATAACATTTTAGTTGCCAATGTCTTGTTCCTTGTTCCCTTGTACTTAAAGACACTCAATGGAGTCAGAGGTTTACTTTTTCCAGTCAGTACCAAGGTTATAATAGTTTTGGATTTTTCATTAGTTTTAGTTTTAATTTCGTTGTGAATTTTTGTTTTCAAATTCAGTTAGTTTTAGTTAGTTTTTAGAGTGAGTTTACTAGTTTTAGTTTAGTTTTTATTTTTTGAAATGCTTAGTTTTAGTTTAGTTTTTATTAGTTTTAGTGTTAGTTTTAGTTTTTTGTAATGGGTATGTGCCCTCATTTCCTTTGGTTTATCCATCTCAGCCCCAATAAGGTTATTAACTCTTACAGTTCTGGGTGTTTTGTATTTTTGTTGGAGTGTAGACATCCCAGTCTCAATAAACATATTTACCATGTGTTCCTGCATGTTGAAATAGAAACACTGAATTATGTATGAAAAAAGTTGACAAAGACGAAAACGAAGGACATTTTCACTATAATTTTAGTTAGTTTTGTAACCACACAATACAGTTTCAGTTAGTTATCGTTTTTTAAAAAACTCTTGTTTTTATTTTTATTTCAATTAACAAAAATGTTTTTTCAATTTTAGTTTTTTTTATTTTGTTAGTTTTCGTTAACTATAATAACCTTGGTCAGTACATTTTGTTTTAAACCTGTTTTTTACTAGCAGGAATGAATCCTAAATCCTGAAAGAGAGGGGGCATTTTAGCATTTACGGTTCTCTTGTCTTTATTTTTGGTTTTAGTTTGTGGTTGGACGCCTGAAAAAACATTTCCACGTTTTGTTCTAGAACAAAAACCACACAGAGTACAGAGTCCACTCGTGAATTTTTAAGTTTTGTCTTAAAGAAGGCCATTACTGACAAGTGGCTGAATGAGACTACAGAGGAAGTTGGGGACATTAAAAGGTGGTAGCGTTGTTGCCATGCAACCACGCTGTAGTTCACTTATAGCTTAATGTTAGATTTTTACCTCATGTGATTGCATTTGTGCTTCAAAAATCATAAAAGTGGTGTTCATTTGTGTAGATTAGTTTACTTAAAAATATGTGTAAGCAATATAAATGTTTGCCACAGGAATGATTTTTTGTAAAAAATCCCATAGTTTTTTTGTCCACCAGTGCAGCGTTAACTTCCATGCTAGCCAAAAAAATCTCTCATCCCTGTAACACAATTAATATCACAGTTAACATGACTTTTTAATGCGCCTTGCTTCAGCAACAATGGCAATTTATGATTTTCAGTTTTGTCATCTATAGGTACATCTCAAATAATTTGAATATTGTGAAAAAGTTCAATATTTTTTGTCAGTTATTTCAGAAAGTGAAACTCATACATTATATAGATTCATTACACATAGAGTAAAATATTTCAAGCCTGTATTTTTGTTAATTTTGATGATTATGGCTTACAGATAATAAAACACAAAACTCAGTGTCTCAGAAAATTAGAATAGTACATTAGATTAATAAAAAAGGATATTTTAAACACAAATGTCATGCTTCTGACATGCTTCTGTTCATTTCTATACACTCAATACTTGGTTGGGCTCCTTTTGCATGAATTACTGCATTAATACTTGGTGGCATGGAGGAGATCAGCCTACAGCACCATGTTGCTTTTATAGCAGCCTTCAGCTCATCTGGTGTCTCTCACCTTCCTCTTGATAACAGCCCATAGACTCCTATGGGGTTCAGGTCAGCCCAGTTTGCTGGCCAGTCCAGCCCAGTAACACCATGGTCATTGAAGCAGCTTTTGGTACCTTTGCCAGTGTGGGCAGGTGCCAAGTCCTGCTGGGAAATGAAAGCAGCATCTCCTGGGAGCTTGTGGAAGCATGAAGACTCTAAAATGTCCTGCTAGATGGCTGCTATGTTGACTGTGGACTTCAGAAAACACAGTGGACCAACAGCAGCAGAGGACATGGACCCAAACCACCACTGACCCAGGAACCACATATTAAACTTCTTCACAATATTCTAATTTTCTGAGACACTGAGTTTTGTGTTTTCATTATCTCTAAGCCAGAATCATCAAAATTACAAGAAAAACAGGCTTGAAATATTTCACTCTATGCATAATGAATCTATATAATGTTTGAGTTTCACTTTTTTGAAATGATTGACAAAAAATATCGAACTTTTTCATAATATTAAAATTTTTTGAGATGTACCTGTACGCAATTAACATATTTTTTTCCTGGAGAAGCCCATTTGGCTAAAAAGACAGCAGAGGCTGGGTAAGCTGGTGTGTAGTAATGTCAGGGTGACACTGAGGTGGAGCTGTTTGTGTTCAGAAGTCTTACAGTGAAGTGGAAGGGGTACGCATGTTTGCCCAGTTTCTTCAGCAGCCGTTCCTGCAGACGGCTCAGAGGGATCTTCTTCTCCTCCGCGGGAGGGAAGGTCTGGATGGTGCTGACGTACAGATCCTTTCGGAAGGAAAGGCCCAGGACATCCAGGTCCTCCCGGCCATAACGAAACGCACAGGTCAGAGTCACGAACACTGAGGATGGATGAGGACATTGATTAAATGGATGGTGAATCAGAGACTCAGTCAGTCTGTTACTCTGCGTCTGTCATCAAGCTCTTACCTTTACGATCTTTCAGATACTCTGGGTCTACAAGGAGCACTCCGTCTAGACAACACACACACACACACATGCGGCACCTGAGCAGTTGAACCAATGCAGATGAAAACATTCTGTGTGGGGTTGTGTGAATAAGTCAATCGTGAAAATTATAAATATAATCAAGACTTCAAGGCTAACTATTATCAATGCCCGGTATAGATTGATTAACTATAATATTCTACATCAATTATACCGTACCCCAGAAAAATTACATTCATTCAAATCTAACCTGTCGGAAATGTGCTTCAGATGTGATGCTGAAGTTGGTTCCTTTTTGCACTGTACCTGGCTGTGTATGAAAGTTAGACCCTTCTGGCATGATATCTGTTCCACTTTAACCAAGATCACAGGAATAAATGTTCCAGTGGACCTTGAACTTTGTTTATTGGGGAACTTTACAAGTATTTGCCGCTCTTTGAACAATGCACAGCTTTTCAGGTGTGAAAGCACCCTTAACCGCACCGGAGTTGATTTGAAACGGACTAAACTTTTGGGTTGTGAAAGTGCCCTTAAATACAGAGGTGGTGATGATGATCTTAGATGAAAAAGATGGTCATGTGTGCTCAAGTTTGAACAATCGACGTGTGTGCATTGAGACTCACCTACTGGATCTACACGGTCTAAGTGATCAACAAAGTCTCGCTTCCCTAGATACACTGTGAGCTGTGGAAAGAAAGAAACAGAAAAAATGTGATTATCCACAACTGCAGATGCAGGAAGAAACAATGATAAGCATCTCCACGTGCACACACATATCCTACCTTACAGTTTGGACTGGACTTCTTAAAAACTCTGTAGAAGGAGGGAGAGAGCAAATCTTAGGGATCATAGGTACGACACAGATTCATTTCATATGGTGAGGTGTAGGGTTGTTATACTCCACGACTTCTCAAACATTGAAACTTTCCATGGGAGTTAATGGGAATATATGGGAATTAGATAGATATAGATAGATTACTTTATTCATCCCCGAAGGGAAATTCGGTTGTCACAGCAGTCCGGTATTCAAGTACAATAAAATACAATAGAATAAAATACTGAGGTAGCATAAATAAAAACAACAATAGAAAAAAACACAGAATAGAACAAGAACAAGGACACTTAAGAAGTTAAAAAGAAGAACATCAGTTGGTAGGATGGTTGGCAGATGATGGTAATAATTAAACTGGTGATATGATATGATGGCAACAATGCTATAGTGACTAGACGGTATATAATAATAATAATAATAGTACAGTATATAATATAATATAATATATATAATATAATATGTAATAATAGATGATAAACAATATAAAAATAAAATGAAAAATATAAAAAAGTAATTTTAAGTAAAATAATATGATATATACTATATAATAATAATAGTAATAATAATAATAATAATAAATAAGGCCGGTATAATAATAATAGTAGTATATTACAGTATATAGTAATAATAGTAATGGTAATTGGTAATTCACAGGAATTAAAGGGAATACAATGGAAATATAGGGGTTGTGTGCTAAGGCTGTATTTACATGTCATATGCAAATAAAAACAAACCTTTTACCACATGATAAGCAAACATTATTGTATTGTTATTTCTGATAGAAATTTAATAAAATCTTAACAAGTAGTTCAGTTGAACTTCAATTGAACTTGAATGCAACAATGTCAACAAAAATGTTACCATGACACCCTCCAATAAATAATTTGTCTCTCTCTCTATCCAAATCCTCTCCATTGACTTTCTCCATGTCGGACTCAGACACAGTGCTGTGTAATGCAGTTTACATTCAATTAGGGCTGGGCGGTATATCGGTATTACGAGTTATACTGATATATTTTAGAAAGATAGATATGTAGCTGAGACAATACAGCTTTACCGATATATAATATCTTTTGGTGTAGCAAGAGCTAGTTCCTAAGAAAAAAAAAACAATGGTACCATAATTTGGAGGTATTTCGGATTGCAGAAGCAGAGCATTTAAATCTGATGAAATTGCTTCAAAAGGTGGAAGGTTTTGAATTTGATTAAGTCTTTAAATAAAACAGGTTGATGATGATTTGTTGTGGTGTTGAGTTAAAACTAAACACTTTGCACGTTTTGTTTAAAATACCAATAAATACCTTAAATATCCCAGGTTATGAGTTTTGGTCCATGTCGCCCAGCCCTACATGCCATAAGACCTAGTATTGCTTGTTATGTGTTTTTTCCTCCCAAATACGTTTAACAATAAAAAGGTATGACTTCTAAATTGAAATTTTCCACTTGTTTATACTTTAATGTCCAATGGAGTTCTGAGGCAATTTGGTGTGCATCTGAATCACCAGGCTATCTAGATCAGCTGTTCTCAACCTTGGGGTCGGGACCCCAATTGGGGTCGCGAGATGATTTCTGGGGGTCGCCAAATCATTTTGGAAGTCAGCTCTGTCTCCACAGTGTTAAAGTATTCATGTGTTAATGTGTTTTAGTCTTTTGTGGTCAATTTGTGTCTTTTTTGGTCATTTTGTTTCCTTTTTTTGGTCATTTTGTGTCTTTTTTGGGTTATTTTGTTTCCTTTTTTGGTCATTTTGTGTCTTTTTTTGGTCATCTTGTGTCTTTTGTGGTCATTTTGAGTCTTTTTTGGTCATTTTGTTTCCTTTTTTTGGTCATTTTGTGTCTTTTTTTTGGTATTTTTTTTCTTTTTTGGGTTATTTTGTTTCTTTTTTTGGTCATTTTGTGTCTTTTTTTGGTCATTTTGTGTCTTTTGTGGTCAGTTTGTGTCTTTTTTGGTCATTTTGTTTACTTTTTTTGGTCATTTTGTTTGTTTTTAGGGTGATCTGAACTGTGCGTGTGAGATTCTGTTCAGTGAGTGGGGGTCGCAGACAACATGCATGTTAAATTGGGGGTCGCGACTCAAGAAGGTTGAGAACTGCTGATCTAGTCATCATGTCCCTTAACCTCACAATTACTAACCTAAAACATGAACACAGCAAATGCTTTCACACTAATATCACAATATATTTATTAAAAAACTAACAAGAGTTCACCAGCAGTGAAGATCTGAGGCTTTCAACTTCATACGTTGGTCACATGACCACTACACGGATGGATATTGGTGCCATGCCACCGTAACCACAGCCCGTTATTGCAAAACTCTTGTACACTTGCACAACAAATGTTGCATTGGACCAAAAGTCCAACCCCCATTGCTCTGAAGGCCCACTGCTCTGAAAATACACACTCTCCCTGCTATCGTAATATCATGAGCTGTGTTTCCATTCCAAACAGAGCAGAAGAAGAAGAGGCTGCAAACCAGGAACAAACAAATCGCCATGGCCATCTAACCCATCTACCAGAGAAAAATTGAGAAAATTCTTCAAGAATTTGGTTCAATTGTTTTAACTGTTCTTACATGTCAGAAAGACAAATTATTATTGTGGAAGTGGACAGTGGAAACAACTGATCAGTCATGAGAGCTAAATGTTCATTCCATCAGAATATATTTTGCAAAAACCACCTCTGGTGAGCGTAAAAACACAAATAAGGAACTTTTATCAAATTTTGTCATTTCCATACAGCTTTTTTAAATGCAATACCTCAAAAGTGCATAATAATAAGATATAATAATAATAATAATAATAATAATAATAATAATAATAATACGAGATGGAAACACACCTGCTGCTGCATAGAAGACAACATAACACAAACCAAGTAAAAAGGATTGTTCAAGTAAAAGTCCGACCACGAGGTCCAACAGCTAAGCTTCTCTTTGTTTCACCTTTTAAGGTCCAATGACATTATCCTGCATAATAATTTTTTTCTTTTTTTTTAAAGATTATTTTTTTTGTATACATAGGAAACATCTCATTTGACTTATGGGATCATAGAGATAAAAAGTTGTTACTTATACTTCTGGTGGCAAGCAAAAAAGGAGTCTCAAAAAGGTGGTTAAAACAAGACCACCTACAATAGGAGAGTGGCTAGATGTGGTCCATGATATACATACAATGGAAAAGTTATCCTACTCCCTCAAAATCCAGACTGACAAATTTTCTAGAATATGGTCTAAATGGACTGGGTATGTTGATCATATAGGCCTAAAATCAGATTTTGTTTGAGTATTTTTTGTTTTTATCTTGTTGTAATTATCTATGTGTATGCATGTCCCTTTTTCTTTATTTATTTTCTTTCAGAGAATTGAAGTGAAACTCCCTCTAATGTTCGAACTGTTCATAATGTTAATACATAAAAATGTTTAAAAATGTTACAAAATTGGGCCTGGGAAGAAAACTGATGTTGATGTATATCTATGGATACAGAATGAAAATCCTGATGGTTATCTTTTCTATGATTTAGTTTTTCTTTTCCTTTCTTTGCTTTTCCTATGCATCAGGAACCTGTACATATAAGAGAAATTATGTTTTGTTTTTTAAGAAGGGAAAATATCCTATGTTGTATGTAACCTGTTGGCCTCAATAAAGATAAAAAAAAAAAAAAAAAAAGATTATTTTTTTGGCATTTTTGCAAGTGATAGGTACAAAGGGGGAGACAGAGGGGAGGACATTCGGCAAAGGGACCTCAGGCCGGATTCGAACCAGCCTTAATGGTACACGCTCTACCAGTGTGAGCCACCGGGACGCCCCCATCCTGCATAATAATTAGCCATGTGCTTCTAAACCTTAAACATGAGCCTTTCTAAAGGCAGGGAGAATGTTTATATCCAGAGCAATTAATTTTTGGTATAATACGCGGCCAAACAAATGGACTTGGTCCAATGGAAAGTTTTTTAAACTATTGGGATTTAGAAATAATGGGAACATTGGCCAGCTCCCCAAGTATTTGCCCATGTAGTGTCTCCTGTGATCAGAGTAAACAAGGGTAACATCCGGCCCACGTGTCTCAGATGTACAAACAACATGAGTGTTGGATCTGTGGATCAAATTACACTCCAATACACACTAATGCCACGGTATAATCATGCCATATTTCCTGTCTGGTATCCACACACACACTTGTGGGAACAGTATCCAAATCCTTGGTGTAAACAATTGGTGAGCATTTAGAAAGCAGCAGTAATGGCTGAGTACAATGAACTGTAGAACAGGAAGGTCAGCATAAACTACAATGAAATGTGTTGTAGAGTCTCACAGTGACTCAGAACTGATCCTGAATGACATTTACTGTCAACAGTCTCTGAATAAGTAGCTAAAAAGGATGGTGTTTGCCTCCTGTCTATGGCCATGTGTGCCTGATCAGACTAAAGTACACAGCATGGAACATTTCTGCTCCCGAGGGAGACATCAATCATTTCAATGGAAAACTGCCACAGCACTTAACAAAGACCAATCGCGTTAAACTGGGAAAATGTTTCCAGTGAAACACACTTGAGGAACTATTCCAAATTCATTTTAAGGAAATCTCCACCCTCTGATTGTCATACAGAGTTAGATAGCATCAAACTGTGCTGTAAGGCAAGGCAAGATAATTAGTATTGGACCATTCAGCATGCTTCATAATGTATTAATGGTAACCATTTAAAAAGCCACAATAGGAGGGGAAAACATAAATTGAAATAGCCTCAGCCAACCCAGCTCACAAATGGATTATTAGGTGAATGTAGAGTATGTGTAGTGTTCGTATGTGGCGTCTAAGTTCTGAGCTCGTCACTCACCACAAGAAAGCAAGGGAGTACTGAAAAACTGCCCCATAGAACAGTAGTTCTCAACCTTTTTGAGTCGCGACCCCCAATTTAACATGCATGCTGTCCGAGACCCCCGCTCACTCAAAGACACAAAATGATGAAAAAAAAGACACAAAATGACCAGAAAAGACACAAAATTATCAAAAAAGACACAAAATGACCAAAAAAAGACACATAATGATCAAAAAAGACAAAATGACCAAAAAAAGACACAAATTGACCACAAAATGATAAAAAAGACACAAAATGACGAAAAAAAACCCACACAATGACCAAAAAAAGGAAACAAAATGATAAAAAGACACAAATTGACCATAAAAAGCCAAAAAATGACCAAAAAAACCCACAAAATGAAGAAAAAAAAACACAAAATGACCAAAAAAAGACATTAAATGACCAAAAAGACTAAAACACATGAACACTTTAACACAATGACCAAAAAAGACACAAAATGACCACAAAAGACACAAAATGACCAAAAAAAGACACAAAATGACCAAAAAAAGAAACAAAAAACCCAAAAAAGAAAACAAAAACCAAAAAAGACACAAAATGACCAAAAAAAGGAAACAAAATGACCAAAAAAGACACAAATTGACCACAAAATGACCAAAAAAAATCATTAAGTGACCAAAAAGACTAAAACACATTAACACATGAACACTTTAACACAGTGGAGACAGAGCTGACTTCCAAAATGATTTGGCGACCCCCAGAAATCACCCCAAGGTTGAGAACAGCTGGTATAGAAGAACGTAGACTCAGAGAAGCCGTGCATACATTTGAGTGTCATCTGCATTAATATGGTAAGCGTTGGTTAATTAAGTTCCTGGGGAACCTGTGTCGATTTTACAGCCGAGGGAAACATTTGGAGGGGAACAGTCTTTATTATATCACACATGACTCATCTATCAGGGACAATGGATGAGTCAAACAACAGGCCTTTCACCTAGAAGACTGCTCAAAGTGTCTTGTGTAAAAACTAAAATTCAGCGCTGACTCATTTTAAATTACATATGTTTACGTAGTTTAACTTACGTAATTACGTACGTAAGTTGACTTAGCTTTTTTTTCTTTTTAAAAAAAAAATTAATTTAAACAAAACACAACATAAATCACCAATGGACCAACACAGTAAAACAAACAACAACAACAAAAAAAGAACAACGACAACAAGATCACAAAATCAACCTAAATAAATAAATAAATAAAACTACAATAATAAATAAGAACTTTAACACATTAAGACTAAACAAGACACAAACAAACATCAAACATAATTACCACATAAAACATACAGTATATCAGTAAACTTGATAACCTAGAAAATAACAAAGGGTTAAGTTAAATACCAGCCTTCCACTTCAATAAACCTTTCCCACCTTTCCAAATACCGTCCAACATCACCATTCCTATTAGCAATATAACCTTCCAAAACAAAATAACGTTTAATAAGCATCTTTTTTTAATAAGACTTAGCTTATTTAACATAATGTGTAACGACATCTGAAACTTAAGTTATGTCACAAGCATTCTAATATTAATCTAAACCATGATATTTTCTGAACCTTAACCAAGTATTTCTGTGAATGATACTGGATAGAAGGAAGATGGTGCATTACAGGCTTTGACAATGCTATGATATGGTTTACTATTCCTGTCTCCTAAGTGGGAGCAGTGCCTCTCCCGCCACCCGATTTAAAGCATTGTTAATGTCAAAAATAATTTATTTATATTTTCTTTTGCGAACATTACATATTTACACAGCCAACCGTCACAAATAGTATAAAGAAAACTAGAAAATTTCCTCTGGGGAAATTCTGAAAGGGCCACGGGGGCTACTGCCGGTGTGTGTACACTATGATGAGATTCTTCAGAGATTTCAAACTATGCCCTTTAACCTCAAAATGTGTGTGTGTGTGTGTGTGTGTGTGTGTTTGAAGCATATGTATCCATGTGTGAGGAGTGTGCGCACTTACGTGCGTGTGTGTGTGTGTGTGTGTGTATCTGTAACTGTAATCACATCAAAGATCAAAGGCAATCAGATCAAAGCAATCAACAGAATTAACTGGCACCTGTCCCGGCTCAGTGACAGCAGAGGTGGACAGACTGAAATTTCTGGCCTCGAACAGAAAGCACTTTTGGCAAAACCATAATACCTATCATTTATCCGACGAGTTCTTCCTGAATGTCTACATATGGTTTTTTTTAAGAAAAATGAAAAAATAGCTTTGTTAGAGCGAGCTACAAAAACTGTTACATTTCCCTTCTTCTGAAATCTCCCTGCGTTTTTAATATGGGAGGCAATGAGGCTGTTGGTGCGTGTTGGTGGCGCATCTGTGCGTCCTACGCCCAAACTATAACTCTGACAGCTTTACCAGAGGATTGTGAGTGAGAAGACAAATTTTCCTACGTTTCTATGTATAAATTATTTCTGTAGAGTGGAATTTGCGTCCTGGAGCGCAGTTTTCAAATGTATTTTTTGACAATTTTTTCTCTCCCTCTACACTCTGGCAATGATGTCACACACTGTGACACGAACATTCCGTGCAATACACACCCATTATAATCTCAGAATTTCTCCAAAAATGATCACGGTCATTGAACAGGGATTGATAAAAAAACTATATGACCTATCGAAACGTGGATTAATACACCGATACACAAGACTTGTGTCTACTGTTTAAAGTTTAAATGGAGTTTCTAGGTGAAATTATGCCGGAGGAGTAGACGTCTAAAAATCTCCAATTATTGTTCTTTTTCACTCATTTTTTTTCGGCCGTCCCATTCATTTCAATGCAAAATTTTGGGGAGAAAATACATATTCTGTAGAGAAAAGTAATAACACACCGATCCCGATCAAACCACACGTTTTGATATATAATTTGTCTTGCAACTCTTCAAGTTGTAGGACTAGTAGCGGGACGAAATTGCGTCCGGAAGAGGAAGAGCACCGAGCACTGGTCCCTACAGCTATTGCTGTATGGGACCAGTGCTCGGTGCGATTGCCCCGAGGCCCTAACTAGTTAGTTAGGATGTTTGGAAATTATTTTTGATAGCTAACACTATCTGTTCTGGTAATACTGTTGGTAATCCTAGCTGTAATATGTTATCAGGTATTGTGAGAGTGAGTGGCTGAGACAGAGACAGAGAAAGGGATTCAAACAAGGTTAATTTTTACCTGATTTTCTCTGTCAGAAAAATATTTATTTTTCTGTCAGAGGATATGTGGCCTATTAAAATGGGTCCAATATTTACTTTGGGGCCTCTGGGACAAAAGACTCATTCATAATGCTCATTTTAATTCCTCCCATTGGAATCAATAGACCTGCTGCTAGTCTCCTAAAGGGGCACAACAGGGCCCAAACTCATGTGACACAGACACAGGACTATACGGTATACAGGGCCAAACCATAGTTTTGTTTCAAATTATAATGTTTACCACATGTTTAAAATCGCCCCAAACTGGAAAATAAGTTTGCTTAGAAACTTAATTGAGATTGGAGTTCTGTGTATGGTTATTTAGATTTTAGGAGACAGTGTTGCAATATACACGACCGGTCAAAAGTTTTAGAACACCCCAATTTTTCCAGTTTTTTATTGAAATTCAAGCAGTTCAAGTCAAATGAACAGCTTGAAAGGGTACAAAGGTAAGTGGTGAACTGCCAGAGGTAAATAAAAAAGGTAAGGTTAACCAAAACTGAAAAATAATGTACATTTCAGAATTATACAAGTAGGCCTTTTTTTTTCAGGGAACAAGGAATGGGTTAACAACTTAACTCTATGGAGTCTTGGGCTATTTTGTCCATTTTTGAATTCTTTTCATGTCTTTGTAAGTCATTTTGTGACTTTTAGTGTCTTTTTTTGGTCATTTTGTGTCTTTTGGTGTCTTTTATTGGTCCTTTTGTGTTTTTTTTTGGTCATTTTGTGTCTTTTGGTGTCTTTTTTTGGTCATTTTGTGCCTTTTTTTGGTCATTTTGTGTCTTTTGGTGTCTTTTTTTGGTCATTTTGTGTCTTTTTTTAGTCCTTTAGTCCAACATAAAATGTGATTTTGAATCTTTTTTTTACTTTCAAAACACTATCATGCTCAATAAAGAATTGTAAATGTTGCAAATGTGCATTCATTTCAGAGTACACTGAGACATTAAACTGCATCATTTTCAATTAAATTCTGGAAAAGTTGGTGTGTTCACCAACGCTCACTGTATTTCTTATGGTGACGTTCTGGCAACCACAGCTGCCGGAATTTTACAGTTTTACCGTTTTTACAGTGTAGAGAAAAGCTCTCCAGTCAAAGCTGGTCAAAAGCAAAGCAGTGAGAGAAGAGCAGAGTGTCTGCAGCACTGAAGCTAAACAGGAAGAGTGTGAAGTGTATTCCAGGAAATGTGTCCAGAGTACGTCAGTAATGTGTACACCACGATTTAATTTGTGACAATGTGTTGAAACTAATCAGCCAATCAGTACGACCTCAACAGCACAAAAATGAAAATGTTGTCTTCATCAATCACATTATTGTAAAAAAAAAAACAACATTGCTGCTGGCTTACAAGCAGAGCTGTTGCTGAAGCTATTCAGGCCATTTGGGCTCTGAGTTTATGCACACTGCTGCAGTTTTAAGGACATTAGCATGTCCCGGTGCAGGAATGTGCTGCCTTTAACATTCTGAGGAAAGAAAACAGGGGCAAAGAACAAAATGCACATCCTGATTATCAACAAAAATGTCCATTACTTCCTTAACATTGGTCATGTGGACCACTTCCTGTCAACCCCTTATCCTAAAGACCAAAAAAAAAACATGTAATCATAATAAAACTCAACTCAGCAGAGTATGGAACTACTGAGGTCAGCACACAGGACAGGATATATCTGCTAAACTAACCCGCAGTGTCATTTACATGTTGTTCACACTCTCACACTCTCTCTGCTCTAGTTCCACTAAACTAACTGGGCCAGCCACAAGTGGAATGAACTGAAAACCACAAAAACTAATGTTAAGATATTTGAAAGATTTGCACGTAATCCGGCCAGGCAGACTTTGACTTGCACAAATGTATCAGGTTTTCAACAACACAAAAAATAATATTTATCCAGCATAGATAGATAGATAGATAGATAGATAGATAGATAGATAGATAGATAGATAGATAGATAGATAGATAGATAGATAGATAGATAGATAGATAGATAGATAGATAGATAGATAGATAGATAGATAGATAGATAGATAGATAGATAGATAGATAGATAGATAGATAGATAGATAGATAGATAGATATACTTTATTTATCCCAAGCTGGGAAATTACAGTTACTTAGCTTAGCGGCTAGCAATAGGTCCTCTCTCTCCTGTGCAGTATGTTATGAATATTTAGCTCTTTGGCTCCTTTACTGATAATGTTACAGTGTAGCGCAGTAGTTGTGTTGGAGGCGAGGCTTATTGATTTGGAAGTGTGGCTCTCCATAACTAAAAGATACCGTAATACACTTTGGACCTCCACCTAAAGAACATCCTGTTTAATCATCAGCATAATGTTTCAGAAAGAACACATCAAATTGACCCTTTGGTGTGACCTGAATTACAGAAAAACTCACTTTATTCACATTCACTTTCATACTTTTAGACCCTTCATATTTTTAAACTACAAAGGTATGGAATTTATGACTTTCTTTCCCAGTTAGCTATAGGGCTATTGACAGAGAGAGCTTGTTAATGGGGTGCCGCAAGAATCTATTCGAGGCCCACTGCTTTTTCAAACTTTACTTTACAGCAGTCCGGTATTCAAGTACAATAAAATACAATAGAATAAAATACTGAGGTAGCATAAATAAAAACAACAATAGAAAAAAAAACACAGAATAGAACTAGGACACTTAAGAAGTTAAAAAAAGAACATCAGGTGGTAGGATGGTTGGCAAGATGATGGTAATAATTAAACTGGTGATATGATGGCAACAATGTTATAGTGACTAGACGGTATATAATAATAATAATAGTAAAGTATATAATATAATATATATAATATAATATGTAATAATAGATAAACAATATAAAAATAAAATGAAAAATATAAATAAAGTAATTTTAAGTAAAATAATATGATATATAATATATAATAATAATAGTAATAATAATAATAATAATAATAAATAAGGCCAGTAAGGCCAGTATAATAATAATAATAGTAGTATATTACAGTATATAGTAATAATAGTAATGGCAGCAACAGTATATATAATAATAATAATAGTAATAATATTAATAATAACATAGCAAAGTGTCGTGCGTAGATTTAGTGCATAGATTATATAGCCCTCATTTTGTGCAAAAATGTATAATGCAGCAGTTTACATGAGTTTATGTGAAGCTTAAAGGCTTAAGCAGTCTGACTTAGACAACTCAAGGGGTTCCTATTGTCATGGAAACAGAAAGGAAATTGTATACTAAAAAGACTGTAGTTCCTACAACTTTAAGTGAGACATCTTCTCGGATAGCGTCGCTTCGCATTTAGGACTTGCATTCTCCTAATTTAATATCATAAATATTAGCTGTTTATAGGGGTGGGCGATATGGCCCTAAAAGAATATCACGATATTGCAGGCATTTTTTGCGATAACAATATTCTTGAAGATATTAGGAGATACCTAAAAAGATATAGAAAATGTATAAATAAATAAAAATCTAAAATGTAGTGTGAAGTGCAAATCTCAACAGTTGCCAAATACAAAAAAATTACTCTCGACTCTTGAGTATGAGCAAATAATAAAAATAACCATATTTTTTATTTAAGGCATCTTATTTTGACAGTCTTCTTGTAAATTCTGTGGCGGATTCTCTTAACACACTGTGCTCTTATTTTGAAAGCTGCAAAACAACTTTAACCACTTCATCAAGAAGTAGGAATGTTGCCAATATCATGATATGCATTTTTTTAACCATAAAAAAAAAATATTGATATTATCGTGAACGATACGATATGGCACACCCCTAGCTGTTTACACCAGCTGCTTCAGTATTTGGAACAAGCAGCTAATGAAAAGAATGTGTTACATATACCTACACCTGTTTCAATGTGTCTTATATATATTTATCTTAATTTAAGAAGATAAAAGTAGTGGAAGTGCCTTAAACCAGCATTCTTTATAATGGCCAGTAGGGGGCAACACCACTGGCTGCAAAAAGAAATCTGATTGTATGAAAGTCAAAAGGAAAATGAGCCCAATTCTTGCTTGATTTTATACCTCAGTAAATATTTTCATAATGAGTTTATGATCTCAACCATTAGTTTTAAGTGTCCTTCAATACAGCGTGATGTTCATTTGGTAAATTATGGTGACATTTAGAGAAAAGTAGACGAAAAAGCAGTGTATGCTTTTAGGTACGATCTTAAATGTTGATTGCATTTGTAAAGTTTCCCTGTTAATGCCACATTAAATGCACTGTTGTTATTGAATAATTATGCTTTATGTTGTGTCTTGGGACTTGACTTAACCTGTAACTTGACTCAACTTGCCCAAGACAATATAACTTGGGACATGCTTGTGACTTGGACCAAATGACTTGAGTCACATGTCCCTTTGGTTGTACTATAGCACACTCTAAAGTTGAAAGTCAAAATTAGCATGCATTAACGTGAATTATAGATACAGCTAGCTAGCACCTTATTTGTTTCTTCACCTTATTTGTTTCATAGCACCAACATTTTTATACTGCATATTCATATTTATTCTGCACTGGAATACTACTCCTTAATACATACTCCTTCTTTAGACACTTCATTTTTATTTTTTACATTACATTTTATTGTATTTTTATATTTTATTGCTTGAAGTATGCCTAGGTTGTTCTTTTTATTTAATTATTTAATTGTGTTGTTATTGTCTCTGTGTGTAATGCTGCTGCTACACTGTAATTTCCCAGCTTGGGATAAATAAAGTCTATCTATCTATCTATCTATCTATCTATCTATCTATCTATCTATCTATCTATCTATCTATCTATCTATCTATAGTGCTAGTGTTAGATCATTATTAAGCATTTGCTAGGTTAGCTCCACCTTTGCTCCTCCAGAGCTCCACCCTCTCATTCAAATATGGTCATTTCTGGCTCCAAAAAATCCATAGCAACACCAAAATGCCAAACTCAAGGCTTCAAAATGGTAGTCCATAAAACAATGAGTAAAACGACCTGGGTTTCTGCAAAAGTGTTGTAACGAGCTCTGTCAGTTTTTGGTCTTAGGACATTCATACTGGATCTTCAATGGCGTAATATTGACCTCCATTCACATTGCAATCCAGCATTGCGGAACAAAGTGGTAGGAGGCGGTAGTGCTGTGTAACAGAGCAGCAGTATGTGTACAATAGGTGACAGCAGTGACGAGTGCATTCAAAACGATGATGACGGAATAACTGCAATTCAGTCAGTGTTCTCACATTTTTTAGAAATACACTATTTAATCAGACACCTGAATACTTCTTCAACCAATTGCAAAGCACAAGAAACAGACACAACCATTACACCAGGAGTGCCAGCTCAGCTCATTTAATACCTCCAACACCAAGAACAAACATATTCAAACGCACAGTTATCTATCGTTCAATAATGTCATGGAACTCTTTGCCTCCTCACATCTCTAGCACGCAAGACAAATTGTCATTCAAAAAATTACTTAAGACGCTTTTCTCTGCTATATCTATAGCCGGATGATTCTTCCTTTTAAATGTTCTCTAATGAAATGACAAATTATAAGTGTAAACAGCTGATATGGACACTATAGACATCTGAATTAATGATTTTTGCAGTATAACATTTGTCGGGTAAATATGAATGTAGAATTTTTAACAGTATTGCATGTATGTATTAATTGAGTTTGTTATTGTTTTTCTTGTATGTACTGTTTTTGTTTATGTTGTTTGTATGTCATTTTCCAGTCTTTTTAGGGACCCCAGGAAGACTAGCAGTCGCCTAGGCGTCAGCTAATGGGGATCCATTCAATAAACAATAAACTGCAATTCATGCTGTTTCTCGCTGTCGAGATTCTACAGACACAAGCAAAGTTGTTCTGCATTTTACTGAACCTGATTTGATTACTGTCAGACTCAAGTGAGAGGTGTGTTTCTAATTATACTGTCCACCTGCTTTCTTATTACCCGGGTGTTGGTCGCACAAATAACCTGAGTCACATATTTTCCGTCTTGCCGGCTCTTCCTGTTCACATTGACCCTGCTTGAACAGTGTCGAAGGAATCTTTTAGTGTCCAGTGTAAGCAGGAGGGATGATCACAGCAAGAAAAACCTGTTTTACTGTACATATCATTACTACTGAACAGATTCAGACACGCTTCTTGTCAAACTACCCTTTAAAGCCCCTCTGATTGAAGTATTATTGTATTTAGTAACTCCTACTGCTACTATATCGTCACACTGTTAAAATAATCGCCTAAGTCATTTTTTGTCAAAATAGGTTTTTTTGCCTAAATCATCTCCTCATTGCCACCTATGGTAAAATCACCTACATCCTCAGTTGATCAGATCATGTGATTTTACCCCTTTAAGATAATGGCCTATGTCAAGTGTGTGATTTATTATGCCTAAGTCACAATAAAATGTGAGATATGGTAACACTTTATTTTGAAGGTGTCTACATAAGAGTGACGTGAGCGTGTCAAAAACATGACATGGGATGTGTCATGAACATTAATGACACTTTGAAGTAACATTAATGCTCATGATACTTGTCATGTCATGTTTCTGACAGGCTTGTGTGACTCTTATGTAGACACCTTCAAAATAAAGTGTTACCATATCTTGCTTATCCCCTAATCCAATCCCCTTTATTTATATAGCACAATTTTAGCAAACACAAGGTTTCCAAAGTGCTGCACAAACAATAAATACATAACACAATACACAGAGATGTAGTATACAATAGATCAGTAAGATGCAATAAATTAAAAATGGGATAAAAATAAATAAAATAAAATGTAAAATGTACTGCCCGCACAAAATAAAATATGCATGAATACAATAAAAACAAAAAATCATAAAATCATAAAATCAACATAAAATCAACATAAAATCAACACTCTACGTGGTGTTAAAAGCCAACGAGAAGAGGTGGGTTTTAAGAAGAGATTTAAAATGAGACAGTGAGGAAGCCTGTCACAAAGTGAGACAGTGAGGAAGCCTTAAGTCACAAAGGCATGTTCAAAAAATTGCCTAAGTAATTTATTTCTCTTAAGTTACATAATTTACACACAGTGTTATTACTATGCCAATAGCCATCCTTTGCTACATCCTTTTTGAGTGAAATTATCAATAAATGTCATATGTTACACTTTAAGTGAAGTTTTTTGTGTTTCCTGCAAAACTTGAAAAAATGAGTTAGGCGATTATTTTAACAGGGTGACGATATAGGAAGACACCTTCAAAAAAAACCATTACATTGTTGTTCCACTTTTGAATGTCACAGTCATAAACCGTATAAAATACGGGATGTTGAGTTAAAGTACACCTCATAAAACCATACACCGGGCAGAGTGTTGTGTTTTTCCCTCTTTTTTGCAAGGATTTCGGGAACGCCTTGAACACAACATTAAGCGCTGTTATAAACAAAGTTCTACTTCTGTTAGCGGGGCCTATGTCGGATTCAAATCACCCACGTAAATAGTAAAAACGAACATTTTCCTGTTATGTTAAGTTAGAAGCTACAATCTTACTGCTAGTGCTCAACAGCCCGTCTCGGTCTGTCTTTGAGGAAGTTACGCCAGACTCCTTTTCAAAATGTATACATTTTATGAGAATTTGACGCTACTTTGTTTATAGTCAAATAAAACAGCTGTATGCATGGTAGGAAAAGACCTAAAACTTTTTTTTTGTATTTTGTGCCACCCACTCTTCAATTCGGCATTATCTACTATCAATGTATATACATTAATGTCTGCATTTAAGAACATTTTCGACTTACACTCTTCTCTGGATTCAGAGAACAGTGGCAGTAATGGCTGTTTTTGTAGCATTATAGGCTACTTTCAGCGATAAACAACAGAGGTTTAAATAGTCCGATTTTTTTAAAGGGGCTTGAATAGTTAGTTCCCTTTTCTCCTGGCGAGTTAACGGAACGTGAACTACGCCTATTTCCAGCCCGTGACAGTAAACAAACATCAGCCAGATCGATGGTGGTCTTACCTGGTCCCCGCTTTGTCCCCCATCTCCTCAGTGCTGTGTGGACAGTGTGTCTAATATTATACTGGGAGACAGACAACAGTACTGGTCCTACTGGTCCACGGTGTCCGCTGCTGCTGCTGCTGGTGCTGTTGCTGCTGCCAGTTTTTTCTAATATTCAGCCTGTTTCCGCGGTTCAGGGACAAAAACCACGCCCACATTTATTATGATGGACACGACAATCACTCAAGAAACGTACCATGAAATACACCTGCACTTCACAATGCATACACGATTAGTAAACTACTAGGAGTAAATAAACAACGGTAGACAAAGTAAATTTACTTTGTAACTGTAACTGTTCTCTACTCTACTGAACCTTAAAACGTTACATGAATGCCTCTTGTGCCAAGTGGTGGACCAACTCAGCTCCTTTTATTAAATAAAACTATGCAACAATATCAACATTTGAAACTGAGGTTGGACCTTGTTTTAACAACTTGAAATACAGGGATGGTTCCCAACATAGGGGTTGGGCCCATCCAAAGGGTCATAACATAAATCTGAGAGGTCAGGAGATAAATAATAGGAAAGGAAAGAAGGAAAACAAAGTTCTGATTATATATATACACTACTGGTCAAAAGTTTTAGAACACACCAACTTTTCCAGAATTTAATTGAAAATTATGCAGTTTAATGTCTCAGTGTACTCTGAAATTAATGCACATTTGCAACATTTAAAATTCTTTATTGAGCATGATAGTGTTTTGAAAGTTAAAAAAAAGATTCAAAATCACATATTATGTTGGACTAAAAAAAGACACAAAATGACTAAAAAAAGACACAAAATTACTTACAAAGACATGAAAATAATTCAAAAATGGTCAAAATAGCCCAAGACTCCATAGAGTTAAGTTGTTAACCCATTTCTTGTTCCCTGAAAAAGGCCTACTTGTATAATTCTGAAATGTACATTATTTTTCAGTTTTGGTTAAGCTTACCTTTTTTTATTTACCTCTGGCAGTTCACCACTTACCTTTGTACCCTTTCAAGCTGTTCATTTGACTTGAACTGCTTGAATTTCAATAAAAAACTGGAAAAATTGCGGTGTTCTAAAACTTTTGACCGGTAGTGTATATATATATATATATATATATATATATATATATATACACACACACACACACACACACACACACACATACTACAGGCCAAAAGTTTGGAAGCAACTTAATATTTCTTTTCACATTGGCTTCCTTAAAAACCAGTATGGATTCTTTGGATTTTTGGATCATATGCATGATCATACGTTACTTTAATTGAATTGAACCATTTCCCTTAATTTACCTTTAGGTATACATTGATGTTATAAATGTTAACAACAGAAAATAAGTTTTAGGGTTGAGAAGATTTGGAAGAGTCACAACTTCAGTTCAAAAGTAAAAAACAAATCACAGTTTGCATCATTCACTTGAACTCTTTGGCTTTTGAGTGTTTGTATACAAAAATCCCAATAAATCAATAAAAGGCCCGGTCACCTTTTGTAATAAGACGGGACCAGAAGCAAAGCTGTGCTGGTGAATCTCAGGCAGCGTTCAGGCTCGTAGGGTAAAAGCATCTCATGGATATAGGCAGGAGCCTGACCATTCAGGGCTTTAAAAACAAGTAATAAAATCTTAAAAATCAATTCCAAAACTCCCAGGCAGCCAATGGAGGGCAGCAAGGGTTGGAGAGATGTGGTCACTTCTCTTTTTTCCTGTTAACCCTCTATGGTAATGACAGTTAGCTCTTAAAGTTATGTACTTACTCGATTCCTATGGTCTATGTCTAGTACCATCAGGTTGAATGCACTTATTGTAAGTCGCTTTGGACAAAAGCGTCTGCTAAATGACATGTAATGTAATGTAATGTAATGGTACACATTATGATGCCTGTTAAATAAAAATGTTTGGAGTGCTTTTTTGTCTTTAAAATACACAAAACAAACATAACCTGAAGAAATTTTATAATTATTGTTTTTGTGGAAGTTTTTGGGGTTTGTTAGCCCGTAGGCAACATTGTACCATAACGGTGCACGTGCAAGTGAAAAAAATAATATTCTAACATAATTTATTTAATAATCATGTGTAAAAGATTCAGTAGCTTCAACAGGGTACAATACATAACATTTTAAATTTAAAAACATTATAAAAGGAACTTTTTTAACCGGTTTCTTGTCTGAATTTTGCCTGTAGGCAACATTGTACCATTGAACCAACAACGCATTAAAATGAATGTCTTGAACAGTCTAAGTGTATGAAACTATAAAAAATGAAGGTTTACTCACCTATAAGTAGAAATATATTTTTTTCCAGATGGAAAAGGACCAGGAAATGGCGTTTTGAGTGATTTTTTTTTGTTGTGCAAAATGGCAAAGTTGTTTCCCTTGGAAAAGTCTGCAAAATAGGGTTTCAATATGGCCTCCTGGGTTTCCTATACTCTTCCCTCTTTTTTAAAGTATCGCATCACTCAAAAACAAGCATTATAGAAATTTGACAGGCCAAAAATGGGTATGATGCCTGAGGGCAACACCGTACCATGGAGGGTTAAAAGCCTGCAGCAGCATTCTGTATTTGTTGTTTGTCCCCGTTCTGTGTTTCTACCTTTCGTACAGAACAGCGAGGTGGCATAACATGGCACAACATTACTGCTTTAAACAGGCTGTGTCAAAGTGGCAATTGCTGGATACTCTCAACCACTGATTGAGAGCAGGCATGACAATCAGTCACTACACTTACCCCAAACAGTAAGTGTAGTGACTGAGTACTGTTGCCCCTCCAGTCAAGTACATGCTTTTTGTCTTGTTCTTTCACTTCACAGTGTAATGTTTGAGCTTTACTGTAGAGAATGATGTACACTACCGGTCAAAAGTTTTAGAACACCCCAATTTTTCCAGTTTTTTATTGAAATTCAAGCAGTTCAAGTCCAATGAACAGCTTGAAAGGGTACAAAGGTAAGTGGTGAACTGCCAGAGGTAAATAAAAAAAGGTAAGGTTAACCAAAACTGAAAAATAATGTACATTTCAGAATTATACAAGTAGGGTAGGCCTTTTTCAGGGAACAAGAAATGGGTTAACAACTTAACTCTATGGAGTCTTGGGCTATTTTGTCCATTTTTTAATTATTTTCATGGGTTTGTAAGTAATTTTGTGTCTTTTTTTGGTCATTTTGTGTCTTTTTTAGTCATGTTGTGTCTTTTGGTGTCTTTTTTTGTCATTTTGTGTCTTTTTTTGGTCATTTTGTGTCTTTTTTTAGTCCTTTAGTCCAACATAAAATGTGATTTTGAATCTTTTTTTTACTTTCAAAACACTATCATGCTCAATAAAGAATTTTAAATGTTGCAAATGTGCATTCATTTCAGAGTACACTGAGACATTAAACTGCATAATTTTCAATTAAATTCTGGAAAAGTTGGTGTGTTCTAAAACTCTTGACCAGTAGTGTATGTACAGATGGTTTTCACATCAAGTTTTCTGTGTGTTCATCTTAAACCTTATAACACCTGGATGAACCTGCAGGATTTGAGTGTGGAAGCCAATTTACATAAATGTGACGTGGAAACTTCAAATTCATAGAATCCAAGTTTTTATTGTCAGAGAAGAAGTAGATGTGCTTCTTAAATAATCATTAATTAAGGTAATTTAGCTTTCATTTTTTGTGAAAAACCCTTATCAGACACTTCAGCTCCAGCTTGTGCCCCTTTATTATTACACTCAAAAAAAGCAAACTGGGTGTCTGTTACCTTCTCCTTAGTCTAACATGTAGCTTCTACTAAATGAAATGATGTTTTGTGGTTGAACAGTTTTAAAACATGTAGTTTTAGCATAAAATGCAACACTTTTAAATTTACTAGAATACTTTCTGTTAAAACAACCTAATTCAATTGCTGAATATAATATTTATTTCCTGAATAATTACTATTATGTTCATTTTCATATGATAAAGGTAATCTTAAAACTGTTTTGTTGGCTCAGCACAATTAATTAATGTACTTCACTATTTTAAAAAGTAGTTGTAACTAACCTATTAAATAAAGTAACTCTTAATAATGTCATACACGTTTAAATGGCCCAAGAAAATTACATTAGTGTGTTACAATTACAATTACTAACCCTAACCCTTTTTCTAGTTGGACTGACCCCTGGTAATTAAGTAACAGTAACGCAAATACATCATGTAGACTCAACATATTTACATTTTGTTCACTCAACAAAACTGTTTCTTGCTAAATTAAAGCATTTTATTTAGGTGGAAATTATTTCCATAATTTTATTTCGTTCTGGGAACAAGTTATGGTTTCCCTCTCTAAAAAAATTGTCTAAAATTAAAAAACACTTCACTCTGTGTCCACTTTACACAAAGACAATTTCCACCACAGCTCCTGCATGAACAGTAGCCTATGCTTGACAGTGTTGTACTACTGTACATAAGCATGTGGGATCTATTACTAGATATCCAGCATGCGGCCTGGTACTCTTTTTAGGACAGCATGACCCCCAGTGGACAAATACATATAGCAGTGCATTTTTTTGTTGTTGCATTTTATAGTCCAATCAGTGGGCTGGATTGGACTAGCCTGGCACTCCAACTTGCATACATGTTTGGAAGTTCTCCATTCATTTTTGATTCCCAAGGGGTATTATCAACGGGCGCAGACCAAAATGCCTCTGAATAGACCTGGAACAAGAGCAACACATGCGAGCTGGGGCAGTGTATCACAAACTTTCTTAAATTACAGCTAAATCACTAAAATGTCTTTCTGAACATTTGAGGCAAGAAATAGACAACACAGTAACATGATCTTGATTCATATTTAATCAGTGCTTTGTAGTTTGACAGTTTGATCTGAGTGGACATCTATCATCCAATCAAACCTGCCCAATGTGCAACATGGTCTCACAGGAATCCGTGAAATAGCCACGGATTCACTTAACTCAAAATCTGTGGAATAGCCACGGAATCACTCAAATTTCCGTGAAACTGACACGGATTTCGCTACAATGCAAGTTAATGTCATATCCCGTGTCTATTCCAACATACAAAGTGATTATGTACATTCACTGAGTGAATATTTAGAAAATAAAACATATATTTCTCGCTAGAAATGTGATCAAAATCCATTTTTATGCAGAAACTAAGTCAAAATATTGTTTTTTTTTCACTAAAAATGAGAGAACTGTCCGCCATGTTTTTTGTTCTGACCGCCGGGACCTTGAAAGTCACGTGACTTGGAACAAACCAATAGGAAAAAATATTAACTTGCATTGTAACGAAATCCGTGTCAGTTTCACGGAAATTTGAGTGAATCCATGGCTATTCTACGGATTTTGAGTTAAGCGAATCCGTGGCTATTTCACGGATTCCTGTGAGACCATGTTCCTAATGTGAGATAAAGGGTTGAGATCGGCAGGGTGGAAATCAGTCTGAATGGGAGGATGATCCGAGTCATCTGCCAGAGCAAATAAAACATGAGCTCAGTAGATTCCACTGGTTTCCAGCTAAGGACCTTGATAAACTTTATTGTCCCACATGGGGAAATTCAGTTGTGGTTAAAAGTGCAGCATATGGTAACATACACCATACATTAAAATAGCCCAAGACAAAAAAAATACATCTCATACAGATGCATATTTCCTATTTAAGGTGATGTCAGGTATGTCAGTTATTCAATACAGCTAGCCTGGCAAGACCAGGGTCAAATGTGTGTTAATGGCTGTGGGAATAAATGGGTGTGTAGCTTTATTGATCTTTGTGTTTATAGTCAGGCGGCTTAGCCAAATAAAGGGGACACGCCAGACAAAAGCACAAAATTCTTTCCACATGCTCTCCACCACCATAAGTTTCAATTTTTGGTAGGAGCCACTTCGTCAAGATTGTGGATCGGAGATGGCAGCCATATAAAGTCTATGAGAAATGCTATATCTTCCAAGCCACTTCGAAGGTCAATCTTGGTGTCAAAATCTACAATTTCTGGGTCAAGAAATCATTTAAAGCTATTAGTTAGTTTTAGTTAGTTTTGTAACCACGCAATACAGTTTTAGTTAGTTATCGTTTTTTTTAAAACCCTCGTTTTTATTTTTATTTCAGCTAACGAAAATGTTTTTTCAATTCTAGTTTTCGTTATTTCGTTAGTTTTCGTTAACTATAATAACCTTGCACCCCACAGGTATTCACTGACTGAAGAGGGGGCTTGAGTCCGAAATCGGAAATCTATGATCATTTCCTTAGTCTTTGAGGTGTTCAGTAGGAGATAGTTCTTGTCACTGAAGGCTTTTATCAGATCCCTATATTCAGATTCCTGTCCATTCCTGATACACGCCACTCTCCACTAATGACTCATTTATCCTCTTCTTCAACAGCTGGACCAACAGGACGGGAACCTTTAATGGGCTGGTTCTGGCTCTCTGGTCTTATGTTCGACACTCCTGTTTTAGAGAAGCTGTGATGGTTTTCTCTGTGAACTGAATGCTAACAGGAGAGGCCCAAACTGGGGCTAATCCAACACTCATTATTATTCAAAGTGTGTGTTTATGTGTTGAACATGTGTGAGTGGAGGGCATCTTTTACTGCAGGAATGACTGAAACTTTATATTATGCACTACCGAAACAGTTTATGTGTTGCTGGCATCCTTCATTTCATCACACTGTTAAAATAATCGCCTAAGTCATTTTTTGTCAAAATTTTTTTTTTTTTTTTTTTTTTTGCCTAAATCATCTCCTCATGACGCCGGCCACCTATAGTAAAATCACCTACATCCTCAGTGGATCAGATCATGTGATTTTACCCCTTTTCATAGGCATCAGATAAGAACCCAGCAAAGAAGAGCTAGAGGGAGATTGTTTAGTTATCAGTTTAGTTTATCAGTGTTTTATTATTGACACTAATATTGGTAACACTTTACTCTAAGGTGTCTACATAAGAGTGACATGAGCGTGTCATAAACATGACATGGGATGTGTCATGAACATTAACGACACTTTGAAGTAACATTAATGCTCATGATACTTGTCATGTCATGTTTCTGACAGGCTTGTGTGACTCTTATGTAGACACCTTCAAAATAAAGTGTTACCATAGCTTGCTTAAGTCCGAAAAATTGCCTAAGTCAGTGGTTCCCAACCTTTTTCTTGAGGGACCCACATTTTTACCATTGTAAACTTTGGCGACCCCCCCATTGTCCATTGCTTCTATGAAGCCGAACTCAATGTGACTTTCATAGTACCGTTTCTTTTTCTTTTTGAGATATTCAGCATTTTCGTCTCCCTGACGCTTCGCCATTTTTCCATTAGCTCTGTGTTTCTGTTGTTAGGCGAGGTTACCACTAGGTGAGGTTACCGCTAGGTGAGGTTACCACTAGGTGAGGTTACCGCTAGGTGAGGTTACCACTAGGTGAGGTTACCACTAGGTGAGGTTACCGCTAGGTGAGGTTACCACTAGGTGAGGTTACCGCTAGGTGAGGTTACCGCTAGGTGAGGTTACCACTAGGCGAGGTTACCGCTAGGTGAGGTTACCGCTAGCTGAGGTTACCGCTAGGTGAGGTTACCGCTAGCTGAGATTACCGCTATGTGAGGTTACCGCTAGATGAGGTTACCGCTAGATGAGGTTACCGCTAGGTGAGGTTACCGCTAGCTGAGGTTACCGCTAGCTGAGGTTACCGCTAGATGAGGTTACCGCTAGGTGAGGTTACCTGTGTATACTGCAGGAGGGATGTTACACATGTCCTTATTCTGGCGATATAGCCTTTATTTTTTAACTTTTTCTATAGTGATTTTTCTATTTAAATAAATGAATAAACGTTTAATGTAGCCCTTATTTAGTTGTTTTTGTCCCACTAATGAATTAAATGCTGACTCATCTATATTTAACACATTAGATTTATTACATCCCTTAAAATCAGGAGGGCTTCACTACCCCTTTGGCGCCCCCCTGGGGAGGTCGGGCCCCCTCTGTTGGGAATCACTGGCCTCAGTCATTTATTTCTCTTAAGTAACATAATTTACACACAATGTTATTACTATGCGAATAGCCATCCTTTGTTAAATCCATTTTGAGTGAAATGATCAATAAATGTCATATGTTACACTTTTGGTGAAGTTTTTTGTGTTTCCTGCCAAACTTGAAAAAATGAGTTAGGCGATTATTTTAACAGGGTGACGATATAGGAAGACACCTTCAAAAAACCAATACATTGTTGTTCCACTTTTGAATGTCACAGTGTATAGTACGGGTTGTTGAGTTAAAGTACACCTTATAAAACTATACACTGGGCAGAGTGTTGTGTTTCTTAAGTCACAAAGGCATGTTAAAAAAATTGCCTAAGTCCTTTATTTCTCTTAAGTTACATAATTTACACACAGTGTTATTACTATGCCAATAGCCATCCTTTGTCACATCCTTTTTGAGTGAAATGATCAATAAATGTCATATGTTACACTTTTGGTGAAGTTGTTTGTGTTTCCTGCCAGTGGCGGTTCTACACAGAGGCCACTGCCCCTGTGAAGAAGCCCTTGGCCCCTGCTGTGGCCCCTGTGTCAAATTAATAATAAAATGATCAATTTGAAATGATGAATGATGGAACAATTCTTACCTATTTTTTGTTCAAACGATATTGCATTGTGCACAAAAGGAACCAAAAATGTGTACATTATGTAGTTAAATAAAAGCAATAAAAGCTTGTGTATATTTAAAAAAAGATCATTCTGACTGTACTGCACTTTCAAAAACAAAAAAGAAATTGTGCACGAAGATGAAAAATATCATTGTCGTACAAAAATAACTGTTATTGTTGGTAAGTCTCATTGTTTCAATCAATGTATTTGTATCTTCCAAATATACTTAAATGAGATTTTTAAATAAGCTAAAATAAAGGTTTTGAATGCTTAAATATCATCTTTGCAGTTTTTAAATATGCCCCTCTGATAAAACACTGGCCCCTCCTTGGCCCCCACAGTAAAACTGGTCTAGAACCGCCACTGTTGCCTGCAAAACTTGAAAAAATGAGTTAGGCGATTATTTTAACAGGGTGACGATATAGGAAGACACCTTCAAAAAACCATTACATTGTTGTTCCACTTTTGAATGTCACAGTATATAGTACGGGTTGTTGAGTTAAAGTACACCTTATAAAACTATACACTGGGCAGAGTGTTGTGTTTCTTAAGTCACAAAGGCATGTTAAAAAAATTGCCTAAGTCATTTATTTCTCTTAAATTACATAATTTACACACAGTGTTATTACTATGCCAATAGCCAGGGCCGGTTCTAGCCCATTGGCTGCCCTAGGCGATATTGAGATTTTTAGAAACTTTGGAACTTTACCAACAACAACTGAATTGAAAATATGAATAAATAAATAAGAAAACACAGATCTTCATCAAATTGAGAATGGCAAAGACTGAAAATAAATAAAATGTAGACATACAAATGCAATAAAAATAAACATAAAAATGAAATGTACATTTATATTTGATACATGAACTACATACAGGCAATATAATGGTCTCAACATTTTAATTTTTAGAAACTTTGGAACTTTACCAACAACAACTGAATTGAAAATAAGAATAAATAAATGAGAAAACACAGATCTGTTGATTGTAAAGACTGAAAATAAATAAAATGTACAAATGCAATAAAAATAAATATTGGCAGGGGCGCCCCCTGCCAATTTGGCGCCCTAGGCAGCCGCCTTGGTGGCCTGTAGGAATAACCGGCCCTGTCAATAGCCATCCTTTGTTACATCCTTTTTGAGTGAAATGATCAATAAATGTCATATGTTACACTTTTGGTGAAGTTTTTTTGTGTTTCCTGCAAAACTTGAAAAAATGAGTTAGGCGATGATTTTAACAGCATGACGATTTTTTTTTTTTTTTTTGGCCGAAGCGCTGACCTGAGCACAGGGTTTTATTTTGAAAGGTGCGGCAGGAAGCGGCCCAGTGTGGGAGTGTCCCCGGGTGCCATAGTGAACGCCTTGTATGCGGCTTTCCAGTGAGACGAGCTCAACCGCAGGCTGCAGACAAACGGAACGGTGATAGGCCCGTTATTTAACCGCTGTATTCTCACTTTGTACCGGCTTGTTGGTGTGTTTGGAGACCGGAGTCATGGCTCACCGCTCCCTGTGGTCGCTCTGCCTGCTGCTGGCGCTGCTGCTGCCGCTGCAAGGTAAGGCTTTGTCCCGCACACCTCAGCAAATCATCCACATGTTCTGCCTTTTGTGCCGCACTTTGATTCAAGGCCGAGTAACGGTCTACCGGCCTGGAAGCAGACGTTAAAGAGACAGAGAGCAGACGGAGAGCCACTTTGTACATGTCCACTCAATAATGACAATTTATTATATATATAAACAGGTTGTGGATTTTATTTTGAAGTTAGATTCATTGGTTATTACAGCTTCATTTGCTCCACATATTACTGATGTAATTATTATTCAGTAATTAAACATGATCACAGAAATTATTCTGTAGTGTTTGTTACAGTAGGCTCAGTTATTTTAGCTATCAAATATTTTTTTTTAATAAAATACAGTATATCAATAGATGAAAGTGGTGTGGCACCACCCACAGTATCCTGCCTGTCTGTCTGCAGCTGCACATGCCATGCTGACAATGATGTCACTCTCACTGATGATTAATATGAAAAGTTAGTCACTTAAAGGTGACTAATTTAAAAGCAAATGATGTCATTTTGTGTTACTGTAGCACCTGTCCTCACACACTAATTATCACCACCACCGTCCAGACAACCAGGTGCAGAGGAGCTCCTGACATTTTAGTATTTTACAAGGATTCTTTCATGTTGAAGTCTGCATGATAACCTTTAGATTTTAATGTATGGACTGGCTGCAAAACCGCAGACATGAAGTAAAAAAAAAAAAAAAAAAGATTTCACTCACCAGTCTTCGGCTTCTATATGCATTGATATGATGCAGATTATGCAAATGAGATGCAAATCATGTGAATTCATTTTGGCTCGCTGAGCCGGGGAGGGGGGGTTGGGTATACGCATCAGTAGAAAATGTATATGTCAGGTCAGTGTCATTTTTAAAATATAATCATTTAAAGGTTAATAGTAGCTATTCTGGGGTTGATTTGGTGCATTAAAGAAGAAGTTCTGCCTCTGCTGTCACAACTGCTGTGACTTTTAAAAAAAAAAATCTACTGATGATGATGTGATACCTGGACTCTTAGTATCTGTCAACACCTTGTACATATCCAATAGGGCTCTCTTTCCCCCAACATTTTAATCGGTATACCTCACTCCCTGGGGCTTATTGGAATAATTTCACATTCTGTACCACGTGGTCAGACACTGGTGTTGACCTGTGAACTGTATTAGATGATTGGCCACATCTGGCACCTTGGCTGTAGGAGGGTGGGGCAGCTTGGAGGAGGAATGGGAATATGTCTGTGCAGTGATGCTGAAAGTATCTGCACGTGGTCAGGGTTGTGATGGGTTTGTAGCATATCTGATGTTCTCACAGGATACTTAAGTTGTCCCAAACCAACTATAACTGTTCATGTATTTATTAACTCTAGTCACAAGGTGCATACACCGGTCTAACTACACCTTAAAACAGCACGCCACTGATTTTGTCTCCTGTAACGAGATCAAAAAAATTCAGAAGAGCCTGATATATCGTCTTTTTTTACTCCACACATTCCTCTCCTCGTCAATTATGTATGGACGCATAAAGAGAAATGGATACAGGAAGGTGGTGTTGGGGGTGATGGTCGTGTCTGTGTGTGTGTGTGTGTATAAATCTGTGGGCACATTGAGGAAGTGCACAAGCAAACCTACATTACCCACAATGCAATTTGATCACCAGTTTCCGGAAGATTGGGGTTGGGTTTTGCTGGTAGTGGATGTTGTTAGACCATAGACTGTATAAAAGCAGTGGAAGTAGCCTCCGAGTCTGAAAAGTGATGCTGAAATGTGGAAGTGCCTTCAACCTGCATTCTTTTTATCAGCCAGCGGGGGACGACTCTACTGGCAATTAGATTGTATAGAAGTCTATGATAAAATGACCCTACTTTTCGTACATTAAAAAGTCTACCTGACCCTATTGAACAATTTCCTAACGAGTTCATGGTCGCAATCACTGTTTACAAGACTTCTTTAATACAGCATGATGTTCATTTTGTAAATTGTGGTCCCATTTAAAACAAATTAGATGATAAGTGTATACTTTGGGGTGAGGCTATCTAGTGATTGACACTTTGAAGTGTAGCAATGTGTATTCATGGCACCGCTATTTGAATAGCCGTGAATCTGTTTTTGGTTTACCTCAAATAATTGAAGCTAATATCGCCAGCAAAGACTTTGCATGGTGTAGCCAGGAGCAACGGGCTAGTAAATGGTAAATGGACCTGCACTTATATAGCGCTTTTCTAGTCGCTTTGCGACCACTCAAATCGATTTATACTACAGACTGCGCTCATTCACCCTTTAACACGTACACATTCATACTGGTGGCAGAGGCTACCCTAAACGGTCCCACCTGCCACCATTGGGAATTCATTCGCACACCGATGAACGCAGCATCGGGAGCAATTTGGGGTTCAGTATCTTGCTCAAGGATACTTCGACATGTAGGCTGCGACGGTCAGGGATCGAACGACCAACCCTTCAGTTGGGGGCCAACCAACTCTACCAACTGAGCATAGTATCCATAGTACCCATAGTATAGGTGGGTGTTCACAGTTTCCTCTTGTCCAAATATGGTCACTTCTGGCACCAAAAGACCAAGATGGTGACAGCTGAAATGCTAAACTTAAGGTTTCAGAACAGTAGTCCAACAACACGTTGTCGCTACTAGTCCTTTTCAAGAATAACCAGACCTTTGAAATTTGAAGTCGACATTTGGAGAGTAACTATACCCATCTAATGGATGTAGCATGTTCTGTCCACAACCTGTACAGTACAGCACTTCACAATACACTAGTATAATATCACAGTTGATTGTAGTCACAAGTACAAGAGACCGCACCCAGCTGTGATAATTGGTGTCAACCCAAGAGGGCTTGGACATTTAAACCAATAAAGGTCAATGCAGCAGTGTGTAGTTTATTAGCCAGTTTCCCCAATGATAGCTCATTAAAGATGAAGGGTAATAGACAATTTTGACGGTTTCTTGGACGTCTATGGTAATGTGATAGAACACAGGGGTTTAACGTTTTGTAAGGTGGATATGCATTTAGTATTTTACATAGGCATGACATAGGTGTGGACAAGTGCCAGCACACTGGGTGCTTGTGTCACCTTGTTTTACACTCTTCCATCATTAAGAGGAGCAGTTTGAAATCTAGCCTAGCATGGATAGGAAGCCAAAGCAGGAAGGCCGCACTGAAGCTATGATAAGATAAGAATTGATTCCTAGGGGGAAACAAGTTAGACAGCAGAACAAGAAAAAGAACAGATTCAAAAGGACAGAGCAGAGTGAAAGAACTACATCATAAATCACAATTAGATGGATGCTATGCTTTTTTATTGCTCATAAAGGGAAACCAGTTTTTCTTGTTTATTAAGACTTCATTCTATCCAATATATATATGTGGATCTTAACAGGGATCAGGTACAGTATGGATTATGGTGAACAGCAAAATCCTTTGCGTCCTCATCAAATGAAGATAATATGTCATACCATAATGTATTTATCAATACCTTTTATATTAATACAAAGCTGATGTGCAAAGTGACCTGCAGCAGGTTGGATAAAATTGTAAAAGAATGTGAATGTTAAAGTCTTGTCCTTTACTGCAGCTGCATATTTAACTGTGGATTATGTCACACACACACACACACACACACACACACACACACTCTCTCTCACCATGTGTTTGTTTGCGAGTGGCAGCCAATGAGGCTAGCTAGTGTTTGTTTGTCTCTGCTTTTGTGTCCTGTCTGGTAAATGATCTCTGTTCTGCAGTCCAGACAACAAACAGAGCGGATTAGTGCACCATGGGCCCATTTGGCAGCAGGGCTGGGGTTTAGTATCTGTGTATCACAGTAACACCAGCAGGGCCTAGAAACTCATCACTGAAATGCCCATACCTTTACAAACAGCTTCCTGATTCCTAAAGTATGTGTTGAATCCTTTCTGGTTTTAATTGTCAGATTCTGTATAACGTTTTTTCCTTCTTCTGTCTGTCCCTCTGTCTTCTCTGGACCGTAGTTCTGTCTCAGGACTTTGACCTGTCTGATGCTCTGGGTGATGACAGTAAACCATGTAAGTACAATAAGACACCATTCATCTTAAAAGTATAAGCACAGATAAGTATAAAGAACAAAAAAGTCCACATATACCCCTTTTCGACCAAGGCAGTTCCAGGGCCGGATCGGTGCCTAATGGAAAACTGGTTCCAGAGCGGCACCAACTCCTTGCTGGTCTTGAACCACGAACCACTTACATCAGCTGATTATCTGACCAACAAGACCAACTAAAATGTGTATCATTCATTTTATTTTATTTGTTTAACTGCAGTGTGATTGATAGGGGCTAGCGCTAGCGCTAGCATTAGCGGGCTAGTGTTAGTAGGCTAGCATTAGCTTAGAGAAAGTCTAACGTTAACATCTTAGTTTTAATGAGAATGTAATTTCCGTCTATAGCATTAAAGATGAGCAGCACAAATGTGTTGTATATTTCGTGTTTGGGTGCCAAGGTAGGCTTGCAAAGCCACGAGAACCAACTGCAAACCAGCACCAGCCCAGCGAAAGAGCTAGGCTCGCATTGGTCAAAATGGGGTATTCGAAGGGGTGAATGGATGGATCCAACCACACAGGACTTTGACCGTATTTTTAATCAGTAGTTCACCTGCAAAGTTTCTGAGCAATCAGATTATACAAAAAGTAGTGGTGTGATTTCAGATGTTACAGGGACTGTGATCCCACTGTTCTGATTGAATAAAATAGTTTACTTTTTTTTTTGCATATGGTGGTTTATTCTCTTTATGGTGATATATGATGTTTTACTTAAGTTAGTAAAGTCATTCCCTTGCTTGTAATATAACAATATATTGATTGAATTGATCGTGATAAGAATTGTATACATCAACGTATGTTACGTAACGAATGTACTTATTTTAACTCACACCATGATCCTTTCCTAAAGTTATTTTTGGTGCCTCCACCAAATTGAACTGCAACCATTACACAATATTATTGTGGTCAAAACAGAGAGGTGGACTTGATCACTGTGAGCCAATCAAAACCTTGAGTCACTGTTTTAGTGACTCACAACCAGACAGAAAATAAAGTTGTTAATGAAAAGTGCTGATTACAAGACCTGCTTCATCTTTCACCTTCACAGCAGCGACTCCCTCACCGAAGCCACCACAGCCACCAAAGCCAGCAGCACCAGCTGCACCGGGAGGAGGTAACAACCTCATCATTTAATTCTGTAATTATTGTGTAATATGATAAAATATGACACCAGCTGAACCATGATCCGGATTGTTTTAAGTTTGGACTCATGGGGAGTTCTGCAGGAAATATTTAAGATTAGATTTATTTTAATTATTGTTTTACTGAACGAGATTTCAATTTGACAATTGAATTTCTGACACTATTTTCATCTGGGACACTGGGCAAATTCACAAAGAATGGATCGTGGCCGCTGATCACATGCACATAATGTTTTGCAGGTGAGTGCAAAAGGACTTCTAATTTGTCTGAGTCCTGACTGACTAGGTGCAGAGGTGTTCCTTACCACTTCAGGCAGGAATTTAAACATGACAGAGAGAAACCATATTCAGTATCGGTATCAAAAATAGTATTTGATATTTGTTGGTAACTATTCCACTATAAGGCGCCACAAGAATGAGTTTGTAAACCCGTAAGTAAGTTAGCATTTTAGCGCCCTAGGTCCTAAGTCCTCTTAAAATAAGGTTTGTGGTTAACACAAGCTGAAGAGATGTTCGCGTTGTTGTACGGCATAAAAAATGTTAGTAAATCTTGTGAATTTAAAAGTTTTTCTGTATCCTTAAAAAGGCGCTTGCTAACAAGTGGCTCAATGAGACTACAGTGGTTGTTGGGGATATTAAACACCATCACGCCGGACATTAAATGTCAACTCTCTCTCCAGTCTGCGTCACAGCCTCTAGTTCTGGTTTTCAGTGCTCTTGCAAACTCCTGTAGATTGTAAATTATGTAAATAAACAATTTATTAGGCTACAGTTTCGCTAGCTTGTGAAAACCGCTTGTTAGCTTGTCCGCGGTGAAGTTCGCTATAGCATAACGTTAGCTTTTTACTTTCGCCAGCATTAACGCTTCAAACATAAGGTTGAAGCATGTGACATCTCAATAGCATTTCATCCTTCTCACAGCGCTGCAAATTCTATACTGGCCTCCAGTGGACAAGAGCTGAACTGAATGTGCCATTTGGACGACAGTGGCTTAAACTATGAAGTTTTTTTTATAATTTAATGACTATTCGATAACCACCCATTTAGTGAAGATGCAAATCATTGTATTATTACTGTGTTTGGCTGCTAATTTCTGTGGATTGCACTGTTTTTGAAATGAGGCTAATGGAAAGGGGCCAATTTTGCACCAAATGCTTTAATATTATCTAATGAGGCGGCACAGTTCGGGTTGCATTTCACCCTTTGCGGGTGCTTCAAGAATTACACTTCGTTTCTTTTGTCCCTGTGCCACATTTCTGCTACACTGAAAAGTCAGAAGAAGATCTCAGAAAGGCAGGGCTCGTTATTGCGCTCTATGATCTCTAATGGGTCGTATTGGTTCAAAACTAAGTCATGGAAATTTGGTAAAACATCATGGAAAAGTTATGGAAAAATTTTGAAAATTCATTGGTGAAAAAGTGTGGGAACCCTGGTCTTATCTGTGCAGGTTTAGCGTCCGCTGCCTGATTCTTTGCTGAATTGGCCCGTCTGTGTTATTAACCCCTGCTATGGCGGTTTTTAGACAAGCCTTATCTCCCTGTGTGAAACATTTAACAGTGCATGTATCATAACTGAGGTGAGTGGATGTATAGATTTGTTCTGTCAATGTTCTGTGCAGACCTTAATCTGGAAGATGGATTCGATGGCCCCACCACCACGACCACCAAAGCCCCACCCAAGGTTGTGCCCAAGGCCCCAGCAGCTACCAAGGCCCCAGCCAAGCCCAAACACAAGCCAGGTGAGAGAATACACCTTCCTCTGTGTTTACACACAGCACCAGCTCTGCCTTCATTTCTATTATACCCTGCTTTATATTTTAGAACCCAGTTTTCTGATCTCCTTCTGTTTTAATTTGCTGCAAATCCAACACTTCCTCCTATTTTACCTGTAGTCTTAATCCTACTCCGTAATATGATTACCGTTGTCACTCACTGATGCATTCAGTCAGTTCCACTTTGTTCAGATCAGGTGTTAAAGTATCGTCACGGAAACTGGCTGCATAGATTTTTAACAATAAAAGCCTCCTGAAATTCCCTGAAATTCCCCATTGTGGGATTAATAAAGTAATAAAAGAAAAAAAAAAAAAGAAAAAAAAAAAAAAAAAAAAAAAGGGGCAGTCCATGGCCTAGAGGTTAGGAATCGGGCTTGTAACTGGAGAGTCGCCGGTTCGAATCCCGGTACTGAGAGGTCTAGGACTGAAGTGCCCTTGAGCAAGGCACCTAACCCCCCTGCACAGCTCCCCTGGCACAGTAATGTGCTGCCCACTGCTCCTTGCATGGTGTGTTCACTTGTGTGTAAAAAAGGATGGGTTAAATGCTGAGGTTGAATTTCCCCATTGTGGGATTAATAAAGTAATAAAAGAAAAGAAGAAATGAAAGAAAAGAAAGAAATGTAATTTCCTGGTTGGCTTCTATTGTGAAATATATGAAGGAAGTGCAAAGTTTCCCTGGCAGTAGCTTAACAGCGACTGAAAAAAACCCATATTAGAACAAAAAATGAATACAGATATGAGACACATAATATTTTGATTGTTATGTGACAGCTCTATTAGTACCAGCAGCCTGTTGCAGCAGCTGTAGCTTAGTTTGAACATGCATATCACATATAGAGAGCACAAGTTATGCTATAAGAGATAACCCTATCCCTAACCCTACTCTAAGAGTCTTATTACCCTCTCAGTTTATATGTTCTGATGTTTTATTAAACTCCTGCATTTCCTTTGTTTTTGCAATAACATTTATCACTGACCTTTGACCTCTACAGCTGCGGATGACTTTGACCTGGCTGATGCTTTGGAGCCAAACAATGACATTGGTGTCAAGGATAAGAACAAGGGTCAGGGAGGTGGGTGGGAGTGTCTCCTGTAGGATTAGTGTCTGTCGCTGTGAGCTTGCTATCACTTTCAAATAATCATTTAAAGGTTATATACGACATTCAGCGTCTGCGCTGGGATTGGCTGCTCGGTGCCAACTCGGGAAGTCCTAAATCTCAGAGACTTGGTATCAGGACCAATCACATTTTAAACTGATTAGTATTGGCTATTGAACCATGTTGAGCCCCTCTGATCCTTTGTCAACTGTCACACAGGTGTTTTACCACAAAGCCAGCATAGCTGCTGTCTCCCTCCTCTACGCCGCTGTTTGTGTCTCCTCCTATCAGCTGAGCTGTCTGTGTGTGTGGGAGCAGGCAAAACACCACACACAATAATGACAATAGCCTGGTTTCCATTAAAGTTTAAGCAAAATTTTGGGGCATCCCGGTGGCTCACACTGGTAGAGCGCTTACCATTAAGGCCGAGTCCTTGCTGCGGCGGAGCCGGTTTCGAATCCGGCCTGAGCTCCCTTTGCCGCATGTCCTCCCCTCTGTCACCCCACTTCTATCTGTCACTTTCAATAAAAGCATGAAAAAATCTTTAAAAAAAAAATCTTAAAAAAAAAAAAAAAAGTTTAAGCAAAATTTTAAGTGAAATTTTGAAATGTTGCATTACAGAAAATGCGAATCAGGGACATTTCCATCATCTGGTTTAGATTGAATAAACATACTTTGGTCAAAAGATGGCAGTGTAATTTATTACTGTAGGCTAATACGTCAGTAAACAGTAGAAGAAGAAGAGAATGTGCGAGAACAGTAGTAGAAGAAGAGATTGAACAAGAGACGAAATTTTTTTTTTTTTAAATGAGGTTGCTTATTGGACAACTTTGACCACCCTTGAGAGAAAATATGTTTTTAATTGGGCAACTTATATTTCTTCGTCTTTGATCTGTTTGTCTTGACCAGCAGATTGGAAACAGCTGATCAGTCATGAGTTAAATGTTCGCTACGTCAGAACTTATAAAAAAAAATAGAGTGCAAGACTTTGATGCAAAGATTTTATCAAATTTTGTTGTTTCCATCAAGCATTTTTCCATGCAAGTCTTCAAAATGCGCATATAAATTTATTGATGGAAACACGACTAATGAGAGCAAAACGAGACAGTTTATTTTTTTTCAAATTAGAGATAAATGGTGGAGCTACACAGAACAATACATGTTTTTTTTTTTTGACAGAGTTTTTGACATTAGACAAACAAAACAAGGGTATAACATAAATGGCACAGCAACAGAATAACACTATCAAGAAAAATCAAGAAAACAGTTTATTTTTAATGTTACTTACCTAGTATATGTAGCACTCGTTACATTTCAGCTCAGTGTCTGTTGTTTTTGCTGTCCCCATGTTCTCCAAAGCAGAAACAGATAGCCTGCGGGCAAAAAGCCAAAAACTGCAAAAAATATACAGACGACGAAACCCCAAATGTAATACAGTTCACTGAGCCGAAGCAACAAACACTGGAGGACAGCAGACAGGAGGAGAGAGACATTCCCTTGAGACATTGACAAGGACAAAAAAACAGTTTGCTATTTTGTAAATTGGCGCGGATCAGGAAACCTTGATCGGCACATCACTACACAGCACTGAATGGAGGGACGGCATTATCAGTGGTAACCGTAGTATGAGCAGCCTGGATAGTGTACAGTGCAAATTATAACACACAGAGGGAGAGTGACCTCATTCTCTGCTCAGGATGACATCACTCCACTGTGAATTAAGATAGTAAATATTTGTTCTTTGCTATATTTATGCTCTGAATGTCGTATATATATATATATTTACCTTTAAAGGATTCATGTGGACTTAAAGCCCCTATTAGTCTAGACGGATTTCAGAAAAAAGGGCCTCCTATAAGAAGTGAGGAGCATTTATGGGTACAAGTCGGGAACCGGCCTACCTTACATATCTCAAGGGTGCTGAGTAAAAAAAAAAAATGGTTCCCAAGCGAAATTTTGAGTTTTTGACCTTCTAATTTGTATATCAAATGGCCACCAAATTGCCCATCCTGCAGTCATTGGACCATTTCCCCTTAGTTTTTTTGTAAGTAGGCAATCAAAGATGAGGAAATTAAGTTTCTAGATCTATAGTCCAGGGTCAGAGCAAGAATATAGTGGAGGCTCAGTGTCTTTTTTATGCATATATATATGCAAATTACCAACTGTAACATTTACAAGTGATATTGATTGAATATTTATATCGGCCTTAAAAAAATGACACAAATAATGCTTAATTAAAAGTTGGTATTTTGCATATATATATAAACATACATAAAAAAGACACTGAGCCTCCACTATATCCTTGCTCTGACCCTAGACTATAGATCCAGAAACTTAATTTCCTCATCTTTGATTGCCTACTTACAAAAAAACTAAGGGGAAATGGTCCAATGACCAACGGCTGCCATATTGATATGCAAATGAGAAGGTCAAAAACTCAAAATTTCGCTTGGGAACCATTTTTTTGGATTCAGCACCCTTGAAATAAGTAAAGTAGGCCAGTTCCCGACTTGTACCCATAAATGCTCCTCACTTTCACTTTTTGGACAATTCCGTCTAGACTATATGTGTAGAATATGAACATTTCAGAGACTGTGGTGGACAGCAGGGTAAGCTGATACTAAAAATCTTTCACATCAGACGCTCTAATCGCATGCAAATTCTACACATAGTGTCTTTAATAGATAGTAAGTCATTATCTGTGGTTTGCCCGTCACTGTACAACAGTATATTTATGGTTGGGCATTCTAAATCAGTTTTAATTACCTTAGTTTTGGTACCAGATCATAAAAAACATAGCCCTTGCTAAATATACTGCACTCATCTACACTGGGCCTTGTTATGCACCAGCTGCACCAGCACCAGCGTAATTTAAAATGTAGCAAAATTATTTAGTGTCTGGAAACGGTGACTTTGCAGTGACTTCCAAAGCCATAGTTCAAAAAGCTTATTTACATAATTTATTACATTTGAGAGTTGCCATCATGAGAACTGACCCCACAGTCTGCTTGAATAAGTCCTCTGTTGTGTGCTACAGTAGAACTAAATAACACGCTTCAAGTCAAGTCAAGAGAGGGAGCTCATTGTTGTCATCTGTTGCTCATCATCCCGTCCCACTCTGCTGAGACACTAACACTTTCCTTCACATGCCATTTCTGCATTCTTTGAGTTTAAAGGGATAGTCGGTGTTTTTTTCTACAGTAGATGGGGGTTTGCATGCCACCAGTTTGTGGAGTTTGTCATCAGAAAGACCTTTTGACTGGGAACTGAAGTCGCAAAGCTCTATTCAAAGCCACCAGACAGTTATTTACAGAACACAGGAGTTATTGATCTACCGCTGCTCCGATCAACTGTTTGTGTGACTTGAATCTGAACTCAAGATTTAAGACTCTAAAGTCACACAAACACAAAAAACTGACCTATCGAGGCAGCAACTCTCATATTCTACAAGGTAAAATGATTGTTTTTGTTAAAGGAACACTCCACCGTTTTTTCATATTAAAACATGTTATTCGGTCAAGTAAGACGAGTTGATACAGACCTCTTGCGTCTCAATGCGTGCACTCAATCGCCCTGGCGCGCGGAGCTACTTGGCTAGCACTTAGCTTAGCCCAGTTCATTCATTAGGATCCAAACAGATGGACAGTTAGAAGCGACCAAACTCCTCCACGTTTTCCCTATTTAAATACAGCTACACGAGTAGTTAAACGACCAAGTATGGCGACACAAAATAAAACGTGGCGCTTTTCGAAGCGGATAAAAAGGAAAACTATAATGTATGGCGGAATAGCACTTGGGAGCACTTGGACTCGGCGCAGTAATATCATCACTCCTGACGGAAGTGAGAGGGAGCAGAAGTGATGATATTACTGCGCCGAGTCCAAGTGCTCCCAAGTGCTATTCCGCCATACATTATAGTTTTCCTTTTTATCCGCTTCGAAAAGCGCCACGTTTTATTTTGTGTCGCCATACTTGGTCGTTTAACTACTCGTGTAGCTGTATTTAAATAGGGAAAACGTGGAGGAGTTTGGTCGCTTCTAACTGTCCATCTGTTTGGATCCTAATGAATGAACTGGGCTAAGCTAAATGCTAGCCAAGTGGCGCCGCGCGCCAGGGCGATTGAGTGCACGCATTGAGACGCAAGAGGTCTGTATCAACTCGTCTTACTTGACCGAATAACATGTTTTAATATGAAAAAACGGTGGAGTGTTCCTTTAAAGAAATCTGGTGGCTTTGAAGAAAGTATATATATAACAGCTTCAGGTACTGCAGCAGTATATTGCTCAGCTTCTATGCTGGTACTCCTGCATAAAGCTCAGTGGTTCCATTCTTCATCCCCAGTGTGGTGATTTTTTTCCATCTCCTCTTTAAGGTGGATTTTCTGACAGCGATCTGGCTGATGTTGGTAAAGACGACACCTACAAGCCTGACAAACCCAAAGGTAGAGTCTGCACCTTTTATAGCAAATCCATGTAAAACTGAGTATTTAAGGAATGTAACCTTGCTGCTATCCTGTGTTTCCACAGGTGGATTTGGTGAAGATGACCATCGGAGGCAAGAAGACAACAATGGTGGGTTTCCTCTGACTCTAGTGTTTCTTCATAAATGCATGTTTGTTTGCTTGGCTGCTGGACTCACTGTATGTGTGTGTGTGTGTGTTTGCAGAGACCACGGCAGAAGTGGGCACCATCGCAGGGATCGTTAGTGCCGTTGCTATGGCTCTGGTGGGCGCAATCAGCAGCTACATCTCCTACCAGAAGAAGAAGTTGTGTTTCGGTATACAACGTAAGGACACTGACCTCACCAGTGTGTCACTACTGCTGCTAGTACAGCTGAAACTATACTGTTTGAAGTCTTTATGTAGCTGACAGTAGTAACTGTTTTTCCAGGGGTGTCAAACTCAAATACACAATGGGCCAAAATTTAAAACTTGAATAAAATCGCGGGCCAACATTGAACAAATAAACCTTTTAATATATACCAAACATGTTTTGCTTTAACATTAAATATGGAACCAGCAACGCTTATAAATATACAATATATAACTAAATAGTGCAGACATGCAAAATCAAATTTCAAATAAAAAACACATCAATGTCATTAATTTAGAATAATAATATAATAATTTGGTTTTGCCTCGTGGGCCAAATAAAATTACACTGCGGGCAAAATTTGGCCCGCGGGCCAGAGTTTGACACCCCTGGTTTAAGCTAATAATTCATTATTTAACACTGAACAAACTACTTCTCACATACTGTAGAGAGGAGTTCTATATACTTAATATTTACACCCAGCAACAGTACAGTCAGGTGTAACTACTATGTAGCTAACTGACAAAGCTAACGTTAGCTTGCTAATATCTGACTGTTTAGGATAAAGAGTAGAAATGGTTATATGGAATGCAGTCAGTCTGATCTGAAACTTGATAAATTATGTTTAAAATGGTGTTAATATTGAATGTGGTTTATTTTACCAAACATATATATATATATATATTTGCGCCTCTAAAATTGCAGTGTCATGCTAGCTTGTGATGCTAGCAAAATATATACATAGATAAAGGCTTTTGATTGGACAATGCTTTACATATAACTAAAAATCTTCACTACATTTAAAGAACCAGTGTGTATAATGGCAAAAAAAGTTGGGACATTGTCTCAAACGTGAACAAAATAGAATGCATATATTCAATTGAACACTGTACAAAAACTATATATTTTATGTTCAAACCGATAAACTTCTGTTTTTGTAAATATACCCTTTAGAGGGAGATTTTAGTAGAAATGGGATATAATGTTCCTAAGAATGTTTTCATGAGTGTATTATTACCTGAAACTAATAATTGTTGTATTTTCATGAGTTAATAATGATCACTTCATATCTACATGGGGAGCAGGTCCTCTTCCACTGAGTCTGCCATGTTCCTACAGTACCCCAGAACGCTTTCGGTTCTCTACCTATTTGGAAATGGAGGGGTGAAAGAAGGAGTTTTCAGTTGGCGGCTAGATTCCACCAAGTCCTACACACTGGACAATAAATGGTGCAACCAGTTTTAATAAACCACTAGTTTGAAATCAGGGACTTTCAGATTTTATTAATTAATGAACAGCACAATCCTGGAGACAACGCCCACTTACCAGCTGTAGTTCTAATAGTTTAAGCATTGTTAAAACCTGTAGATACATGTGTTAGTAACATCAGTATTAGCAGTAGTAACAGCAGCAGTGTATTTGTTGATGCTCATTAAATGTGTTGTGTTGTGACAGAGAGCCTGAATACTGACATGGTGAAGGCTGAGAACCCTGAAGCTGTGGTGGCTACAGAACCACAAGGTAAACACATCTCTACTCACATCTACTACACACTCTTTTCCATCCTTTACTATAGAAGCCCAAATATGAAACAACAGATTTTCCTCTGGACCTTACCTGATGCAGCCAGTCACTTGATAACTCCAGGAGCAGGAGTGACAGAAAGAGAAACAAAAAAATATCAAGCTCATCAGAGTGATGTTATGAGATCATCATGATTAATGAGACAGAATTACATAAAGCTAACATGAGTTTTGTACTTATTTATTTTCCGTAACATGACATAATGCAGTCACTCCCTCGTTCTCCGACATAACACCTCCACTCTCTCGTTCTCCGACGTAACACCTGCACTCTCTCGTTCTCCGACATAATTCCGGCACTCTCTCGTTCTCCGACATAATACCGGCACTCTCTCGTTCTCCGACGTAATACCGGCACTCTCTCGTTCTCTGACATAATACCGGCACTCTCTCGTTCTCCAACATAATACCGGCACTCTCTCGTTCTCTGACGTAATACCGGCACTCTCTCGTTCTCTGACATAATACCGGCACTCTCTCGTTCTCCGACATAATACCGGCACTCTCTCGTTCTCCGACATAATACCGGCACTCTCTCGTTCTCCGACATAATACCGGCACTCTCGTTCTCCGACATAATACCGGCACTCTCGTTCTCCGACATAATACCTGCACTCTCTCGTTCTCCGACGTAATACCGGCACTCTCTCGTTCTCCGACATAATACCGGCACTCTCTCGTTCTCCGACATAATACCTGCACTCTCTCGTTCTCCGACATAATACAGGCACACTCTCGTTCTCCGACATAATACCTGCACTCTCTCATTCTCCGACATAAAACCGGCACTCTCGTTCTCCAACAAAATACCGGCACTCTCTCGTTCTCCGACATAATACCGGCACTCTCGTTCTCCGACATAATACCTCCACTCTCTCGTTCTCCGACATAATACCTTCACTCTCTCGTTCTCCGACATAATACCTCCACTCTCTCGTTCTCCGACATAATACCTGCACTCTCTCGTTCTCCGACATAATACCTTCACTCTCTCGTTCTCCGACATAATACCTCCACTCTCTCGTTCTCCGACATAATACCTGCACTCTCTCGTTCTCCGACATAATACCGGCACTCTCTCGTTCTCCGACATAATACCTGCACTCTCTCGTTCTCCGACATAATACCTCCACTCTCTCGTTCTCCGACATAATACCTTCACTCTCTCGTTCTCCGACATAATACCTCCACTCTCTCGTTCTCCGACATAATACCTGCACTCTCTCGTTCTCCGACATAATACCTCCACTCTCTCGTTCTCCGACATAATACCTCCACTCTCTCGTTCTCCGACGTAACACCGGCACTCTCTCGTTCTCCAGCGTAACACCTGCACTCTCTCGTTCTCCAGCGTAACACCTGCACTCTCTTGTTCTCCAGTGTAACACCTGCACTCTCTCATTCTCCGACGTAATACCGGCACTCTCTCGTTCTTCAACATAACACTGGCACTCTCTAATTCTCGTGTGCAACACCGACACTCTCTCATTCTCCAGCGTAACACAAGCTCTCTCTGGTTCTAACACTTGCTTTGGTACTACGGCGTAACACAGGCACTCTCTGGTTCTATGCCAGACAAGGCTAGATGTCTACAGCATAACACCGGTACTTTTTTTTTTTTTTACGGTGTAACACTTAAACTCTCTTGCTGGACTCACTGCATACTACATGAAGATGCAGGGTTATGGTTCGGAGATGATCTGTGTGTAAAACTCTGTTTTTATTTTGCCTCTGCAGTCCAACAGACTCTCCTGGAGCCACCCAATGCTGAACCTCCCACTGAAGAGAATGCTGTGTAACACGCACACACACATACACGCCCACACTCACACAAATCTCACACCCACCCACACACAAACACAGACACACAAAGGCCCCCCCATCTACATGCGCTCTTTCCCAAACACCTCCCACCTAACGCCCCCTTTACACACACACACACACACACACACATGCTACAGGATAGACTGTCTATTGTGTAGCATGTCCTTGTTGATCCTGCAGCTCTGTGCTGCAGAAGTTGGGATTTGTATTCCTTCTGCTCTGAATGTGAACACAATTTTTTTAATTCTCTGCTGTAAACATGGCCAACAGTGTATCAGACCTTGCCAAATGTACGTGTATATAGTTAATTTATTGTTTACTGTTTGAACACCACTAACAATGTTGGTTTTCAGTTATCCAGCCTTCAGTATGTGTTTTCTCTGCTATGAGCTGGGGCTTCAGTTGTAGCATTTTGCCGAGCTCCAGACACACAGTAGAGTTGGAATATTGAAATAGGCTGTTAGTTTTACTGGAGAAGAAAGTACTCTGGGTGTGTGTCAAGCTGCACTGAGTTCACAAGGAGTCAGTCACTGTTTAGTGAACTGGATTTAAGTTGGATTAGTTGATTGATTTTGGGACACTGATTAGTCAGTGACTTACAGCATGATTCCAGCTGAGCTTCAAGTGAACCAAAGAGCGATGTGAGACACGCCCAGTGTTACTTCTTCACGTTTTTTAAATGAAGTTGTGAATTGGAATCTCATTTCCTGACTTTGAATGAAATACAGCAGTTCCCCCCTTTTAACACAAAACTGATCTGTGTCTAAATCATAGATGTTAAGGCCAATTCATACTTTCCATGTCTGCGAGGGTCCGCTTTGGTCCGTGTGATGTAAATATCCGCCCATGTATGACACTCACACACAGCTGTGCATGCCCAAATAAATGTCTTGTTCCACACTCCAGTCCAGTTGGTGGCATGTGCACTTCTAGGTGGTTTGCCAAGAAGAATGAGAATATGAAGATAGTATAAATGCTTGAGAGGAGCTGCATCCTTTTCTTTTACTTTTAGTATTCAGCTGCCCTTACAAACTGTTGCATGCAGTATGCATACCATCAGAGGATTGTGGGTGAGAATAGCCAGAAAAGCATGCTCGCATACTGCAAAGTAAGACATCCTAGTACTTTTGGCACACTGCATTTGACATACTATGTATTCGAACATACTAAATATTTTCTGGCATACTAAATGTAGGTATGGTTGGAACACACAGAGGCTATGTGAATAGATCAGTCATGCTTCTTGTATGGTGGCAAACAACATTATGGTGCATTTCCGCCACCAACTGCAATGGAGTGCGGATCTGGAAATGTGCATACGTGACACGGCAGACCAACGCAGACCCCAAATAATGGTATGAATGAAACCGTTCTGCAGCTGTCCATGGAGCTTGGAAAGTATGTCCAAGTCTTAACTTTAGTGGATGCACAATGATGAAAATCAAACCTAAACTGGAACAACACTGTACAGATACCTTCTTTGCTTGCCATGAGCAGAGAGGGAGTGAATAATATCTTACAATATTCCCCAGATTTCTATTGAAAAGCCTTGTAGCAACTGATTATGTAATCACTGGTGAAATACGATAAATGTGTAAATGGTCAGATAAGGTCGTCTACCATTGTCGCAGTAGCCAGGTAATGTTACTTCAAAGTAACAAGGTAAACTAAGGGGCAAAGTTGAACTCAGTTATTATGATGACAATGCTATTTGTTAAATTGATAATCATTATTAATGGCAGTTTCCCAAGAGGTTTAATTACATTTTGACCCACTCGGCACATCTCTACTATTAGCTAATGAAGTCCAGAGAGGGACATAGCTCCGAACTGGACTTAGCGCAGGTAGCTACTGTTTACATCCTGTGACAGTTACATCATTAGTTGCTACACCCTCCTCGTGTTGTCCATCTTGATGTACAAAGTTGCCTTATTCAGATTTGGATCTTTTTGCAGTGGGGGAAAAATAAGGCGTCCAAACATTTCTGTCTACTTACAACCTGTGACTTTTTATAGTGTAAATAGATTCTGTTTTTTCAACTAGCCTTTAATGACAATGCCTAATGAAGGGAGCCTGGCTCGGTTTTCCAAAGTGGTGATGGTGAAATAATTGCAATGAGAACAATTAAAGTTAGGACAAGTAATACATTTCTGAAGAACAGTTAAAAGTTCACCACACTTGTAGCATGTAGCATAAAAATGATGCTAGCTAAATCAGTTCCACTGCAGTTAGAGCTTAAAAATGCACAGTGTGCACTTCTCTGCTTCATTTGAAAGGGATCTTCTTCAGTGGGAAGCTGTGAAGCTATGAAAAAGAGAAAACCTTAGCACTTTGTTCTGGAAAAAGCTGGCAGTGACGAGGCTCGTGGACAGGCAGAAAATGTGAAATGTGACTTTTGTTTAAGATACAAGAAGCTAATATTCTTTGTGCTATGTTTTATTGTGTTAGCAGTGAGGTGCCAATGTGTGCAGAAGAACTCTGAACTGAAGTTATCTTGATCCCTTAGTGGCCATTTTAAACTAACATTGTGATCAATCATGATATGTACTATAAAAATAGTAATATCGGCCCAAACTGATCACGACAATCTGACAGTTTCCTGTGGAGTTTTCCTGTTATGAAATGTAATATATGTGTTCTTCAGACCTAACAAATATGATAAATGCATTTCCTTCCTGTAAGATAAGCTAAGAAAAGCTAGCTATGCTGGTCTATTGCTACATTTCTTAGTGCGTAACCACCAACTGTCCATCAGTGGAAGCATGAAACTGCAATTTATAGCACATAATCTGCATGCACAAGATACTAACAAAGCAGGGGCACACTCTCACTCCACTGGGTATCTTTGACGTAATTACCCTCAAAACTAGAATGGCCCTCAGAGGGCCAGGACCTCTGCTAAGGCCAAATGCCTTGTTTCCCCATGCTAACCAAAGTGAAAAATGATTTGTGTACCTGCCCTGTAATTGAGATCTGCTTCAAATTTCTATGGGCTCTTCCTTGGCCCTGCTACACTCTTTTCCTAAGTTTCATGAACACCAGATCAGTAATTTTCCTTTTAATTTATATGACAAACAAACAAACTACAATGCAGAACTCAGACATCCGCCATGGTGTGTTCATGTGCTCCTTGGATACTCCCATTTCCCGAGCTGGAAAGTCATTCTGCCAACCCCGGTGTGTTCATTCGTACAGGGATTTGGATCTTCGATTTGAAAAATAATATCTCAGATATTGCAACTGTGATATGATTCACAATATTGGAAGAATGATAAAATAATCAGTGATTTTTGAAAGGATCTGAACTGAAAAAAGTTTTTCTTACGTCTGTAGAAAACAATTTCAGCGTCAGAATTATTGTATTTTGACATATATTTTGCCTTTAACAAATATTGCACCTTCTTGTGATTTGGATATTGCACTTCATAATGGCCACAATGGAACAAGATGTGCGAAAGTGGAAAAAGTGAGGTATTTGTGAAAGATATCAGGTGTGTGAAGTCAGAGAGGATTTTGAAACAATTGGCACAAAGACGATACTGGTTAGGATGATGCGCGTTAAAAAAAAACCTAGAAGTCTGCTTTAGCTGTGTAGATGAAGTTAGCAGCAGTAGTTAGCTTTAGGATCTTGAATAGTGTCATAACGAGTGCTTTTTGAAAGTTGTGATTGTTGTACATATTACTGTGAGCAATTCTGTGTTTGTACTATTAGCAGTGTGTAAGAGCATATTTGTGCTCCCTATTATACTCTTTAGTGTGTGTGTGCAGGTGTTTACACTCTTCGCCGGCTCTTTTTACACTTTGTACCCGACTTTCCTAATAACTTAGCTTAACTTTTTGTAGATAGTTTGCTTCCATGTTCTGTACTGCCAACAGTTTGTTGTTTGCCCAAAGAGGTCTCGTATGTTCCTGAACGAGATCTGGGCTGAAATCATTCACTGTTTTCTACACTGTGTGATATTTAGTCTGTCTGTCGTTTTATAGCACTGCTCAGAATCTTTGGTCAGGATGATTGAACCCTAAACTTTCCGACAATGTAGCATAGTTAACTAGAAGGGCACTCGGAGAATGCAGACCTCCACCAAGGCTAATGCCTTTTCTGGCAATGTTAACAAAAGTGAAAAATTATTTGTGTGTCAGCTCTGTGATTTGGATCCTCTCCAAAATGTAATGGGTTCTTACCTGGCCCATGCTTCACCCTTCAACCAGGTTTTTCATGAAAATTAGGCTAGTAGTTTCGCTGTACACCTGCTAACAAACAAACTAAACCAAAAACATATCCTCCTCGGCGGATACAATGATGCCACATTCATGTCATGGGTGAGGGTGAAGATTTACAGCTACAGAATAATCACTTTCTGTGTTGCGTTTGTGTATCTTGAAAAACGAATTGAGGCGTCTTTGTTTGATTGCTTTTCTCTGCACAGGGGCCGAGTGCTTGGATCCACCCATGCCTCTTAAAATAGACTGTACAAAAGAAATGGATGAATGACCTGGATCTGAAAAGTGGAGCCAATGCGAAGTGCCTTAAACCTGCATTTTTTCTAATGGCCAGCAGGGGGCGACTCCACTGGCTGCAAAAGGAAGTCTGGAAGTTTGTATGGAAATCTGAGAAAATGCGCCTAATACTCACTTAATTTATTACATCAGTAAATATTTTCCAAATGAATTTATGATCTCAATTCACTAGTTTGTTTAGTCGTGTTCAATACAACATGATTGTAAATTATGGTCCCATTTAGAGTAAATTAGTCTTGCATAGCGAGACTTATCGCCACAGCACTGTGTCAGCACTAGAGGAAAATTATCATTCTGGGAAAAGGGAAATAACACTGTAGCTTGTTTCTATTTCTTTAAACCGATCCAAATTCTGTTGGGCGGTGCAAACTTCAGGATGCAGATATGTTGACCAAGTAAAATATCGTTAGTGGAGATAGCGGAAGGGGAAGAGAATTCTGTTTTAAATAGGCGCCCAATGGTGGGCTTATCCTAACAGTCTAAATTGGGTGAGTCTAGAGTCTAGTCTAGAGTAAAATAGATGAAGCAGGGTGTGCTTTAGGGTGTGGCTAGCTTGTGATTGACAAGTTACCACTGTGGGTGCACACAACCTGGCATTTAGGGTTGGGCAATGTAATGATTTTATCAAAACAAGAAAACTCTGTCTGTCATTTATATTTTTAAAGTATTTTTTGTATAGCATAACGGCACCTCGTTACGGCAATAGTTTGTTATGGAGGCTAACATTGTTAGCGCGGATAGTGCTAGCAGATACTTAGCGCGGCGTAGCCAGGAGCCGGTATAGGTCTAACTGTTGTCCAAATATGGTCACTTCTGGCTCCAAAAAACCACAATGGCAATGCCAAAATAGGTAGTCTAGAAACCAATGGGCAACATTCATCCATTTCTTTAATACAGTCTATGCTCTTTTTGGACAGAGTGAAGGGGGAGACTTGCGGGAAAAGGGCTCCGAGTCGGATTCGAACCCGGGCCGCCCGCTTACGAGGACAATGCCTCTATCGTACGCGCTCTACCAGGTGTACCACCGGGAACGCCCACAGAAGCACATGGTTCCTTTGTGGCTTGTTGGTCTGCCAACCAGAAAGCCAATATATTCTTAAGATGTTAAGAACAAAGATAGTAGCACACCCGTGAAATGAATGTGGCATCAGCAATGATTGGTAATGACCTGAGTAGTGTCTGATAGAATAGTCTGTATCTGCAGAGGTGAATGGTGAAGGATTTTTGCGTAGGCAGTATGTGTTGTATGAGCTGTAAATAGCTTGTTGGTGTGTAACATATCTGACAGGATGCAGCACAGTCCTAAATGAATACCACACCCTGGTCTACCCACAATCCCTTTGTGTCGCTCCCTCTCAAAAAGTCCTTAAACACTGTTAAAAAGTAACCCGCCTTGGTTTTGAGCTGCTTATTGCCGAGTGTTCAGGGACTACGAGTGTTTTCGGAGTCATGCATGGATGCCCTGTCAGCTGTAATTCAAATGGTGCTTCTCTCTTTGCCTTATACCCTGCACAGTCCCACAGGGACGCGCCACACTATTCATCTCACACCCCGTCGCTGCACCCGAGCAAGAGCAACACCCACGGCCTTCGGCTCCTTTGGGTCGTTACCTTGGAAGAAGGGTAGCAGCACCCAGGGGACCGAAAGGTGTGGGTGCTCCGTCGAGCTCAGGCTGCTGAGAGCTGAAGTTCACACAAAACAAAAATAACAAACCTTTCTGTTTACTGAATGTATTGACTGTCTTAATGCGATATAGCAAAAACCTTTGGCCTGTAGCAAAAATACAAATTCACCAAAGATGTAGCATTGATTGAGATTGATGTATTGGGATTGAATGCAAAAGGTTTTGAAATAATCAAGAAGGAAAAAGGATTGAATCTGATGGAGCACAGATGCCTCACCGTGCAACATCTGAATTAGTTTGGTGGTTAGATGAACACTTGATGGATTAGAGTGACGAGTACGGAAACCCAGTGCAGGAATGACTCGGTTATTATTGGCTGTTGGTTCTGCTTCAGGATTCAGGTGGAGTGTTCTCTGCAGAGCCAGAGCAAAGAACGGTCCAAAGGAGCAGCAGTAGTGTCACTACATCAAATTAAGAGGCCATACAGGTCTGATTTACAAAGCGTGCTAACATTACCGAAGAAAAATATTTCAACCCATTGTTTTTAACACAAGCAAAGAGGAAACTAAAAGCATCCGCCTCGAGCTTTTATGACGGATGGGAATAATTGGATCGACCTGATGTCCGCAAATATTTTCGACAATCTCTGACACTTTCTAAAAATGTAAATAAAAGCTTGCTCCAAATTATACCCAAAGAACAATCCATTAGTACTAGGGCACAGTCACTTTGAGAAATATAAACTCACGAAACGCGCAACTGTCTGCGGGCTCATTTGTGTTTACTTGCACCACTCTTCTATGACAACGAAAACACGTAAAGAAAGTATTTTCTTAATTCACAACGTGTAATTTGCAACAAATATGCAACACTCTTTGAAATGACTTGTAATGTAATCACGTCACGCACGAGAATCAGCAAAAACAAGTTTTTCGTATTTTGTGTATTCTTTTCTTGCGTTACGTCATTTGCATCACAAGGCATTAAATTTGCAACAAATAGGCAACGAATAACACATCTTTGCACTGACTTTGTACGTAATTGTGCCGCGTGAGAAAAAAAAAAAGTGCTCTTTATTTGGTGCAAAAACACAGAACTGAATCGCTGCAAGAAACTTAGAAGCTAAGGCTACGTTTACACGAGGACGGTCTGAACAGAAGACGCAAAAGTGGCGTCGCGTCTTCACTTTTTATTCCTCGTTTAGACGAGCATTTTCGGGAGGAAATCTGCTGCATACGGTGACGCAAAAGTGTGTGAAATTCGATTGTATGCATGCCAGGCGGCATCACTTAAAGCGATAAGAGCATCTTTGGGCATGTGGAAGTTTTCACGCCACAGATTTTCATCAGCTACTCCTTCCACAAAGTTCTCCACCATCACTAGATCTCCCAGGTCTCGTTCACAGCCGTCTGGCTCGCCTCCGACCAATTGCTGCATCCAAAATGTGATAGAGGTAATTCCAGATCCTTCTCTGTTCACTAATACTATCTCTACATATCCTGTACATTTGGTGGAAAGACTCGGTTGAAGGTCCGACGCATGGAAATAATCCCACGTTTGTTTATTTCCCTGTACTGGAGCATGTATGTGACGTAAACACATACGTGACGTGAGCAGATCTGAGCAGAGTTTTGCGTCTTGTCAGTGTAGCCGACACGCTACGGCGGAGCGGATTTAACTTTTCCACTTTGGAAGGTGGTTTCAGATTTTTGCGTTTTTAAGCCCCAAAAACACCGTCACCGTCTAAACGAAAGGCACTTCCGATAAAATATTTTGTCGTTTTTAGCCGCGAGCGTCCTCGTGTAAACGGGGCCTAAGTGTGGACTATAATGTTAGCTCGCTTTGTAAAGTGTCTGTATGGTATCTGCATTGTATTATATGAGTTCAGCTCATGTGGATGCAGTCACATGACACTGACCCCTCCCTGCAGTACACTCGAGTGCCTGTCACTGTGTCATGCAAAGCCAGCCAAAATCCTGCAACCTCACTTGAGAAAAACCAATGAGAGCCCAGCAAAGCTGTTTTTTCTGTGATTCTGTGATATCTGAGGGCTGGCTTTGCAAAGCTGCCTGTCACATACAACACATACACACCTACGGTACTGCTCTCATACACACTTAATGCATGCTTTTCTCTACATACTGTAAACACACTTACTTGTAGCTTATGAGTGTTGAGCGTCTTCCTGACAACTGAATGTTGGACAGTCTCCATTGCTTGAAGTGTAATAGTGAACTCTGCTTTCTCTCTTATTCCACTATGCTAACTCTTTGGCAATATGTTACAGATACTTGTTACTAATATGAACCAATAAAATTTAAAAAGACAAACAGCGAGACTGGAGTTTTGAATTCTTCCTTTTTTATTCTTTTTTTTAAAATGGAATGTCAGAAGTGATCATTAGGAGGTTTAACTTGTCATAATTAGACACATTATTTACATAAAACACATGCCACAGCTACACTGTGATGTATCAGAGCATCACATTAAAATACAACACATGTCGACTGATGAGACAAAAAACAGGACAGAGGTGTGAGGGTTAAACCTGCTGTGTGCTGTCTGGGCCTTCTTCTTTTAATGTGGTTTAAGTCAGGGGTGTCAAACTCAAATACACAGGGGGGACAAAATTTAAAGCTTGAATAAAATCAAATAAACCTTTTACCCGTGGGTCCGCTTTTGTAGTACAATAATAATATAATAATTTGGTATTGCCTCGCGGGCCAAATAAAATTACACTGCGGGCCAAATTTGGCCCGCGGGCCAGAGTTTGACACTCCTGGTTTAAGTAATCCAAGATGTTAGCCAGCTAAAGTTATCCTGTTAATTCTCCTTCAGCTAATATGGTTCTTGGAACACATTGATTGATTAAAAAAAAAAAAAAATCTTTAAATAGGTTATTGTGAATAACCCTTCAAAATAAAGGCACAATGATCAGCACTTATATTTTTGGCTGAGTGCTGATCATGTGATTGTTTCCATAATTGGCAGGTGTGTTTGCACTGCTAAAGCTTAACCCCTTGAGGCTCACTGAGGATATTTTTGGCTTTGAACATTTTGATCATTTAGGCTGTATTAATATAAATGTATGAATTTTTATAATAATAATAATTGGCAAGCTGTTTTTTCTTCTCGAATTTTCAACTCAAATCAAATCAACTTTACGACAGACCAACAATAAAAACAAAACAAGCAAAAACAACTAAAACAAAGCGAGTCTCATGCTGGGTAAAAACCAATAAATAAAAGTGGGTTTTAAAATGAATCTCAATTTTAAAATTAGTCTTAATTTTAAAATTAATCGTAATTTTAAAAAACCACAAAGAACAAATAAAAACAAATAAAAACAGAACAAAGGCTCATGTTGAGTTAAAAGCCAGTGAATAAAAATGGGTTTTAAATTTTGGAAGAAACAATAAAAATATATAATCTATATATATCTTATGTATCTTATTTTATAATGACAGTGGAACCTGCCTAAAGCTCTCATAAAGCACATTTAACTTGACAGATTGAGTTGAATGTAGAAATTTGAATGCCGGATTCACAGAAACTGACAGAAATCAACTGTGCTTTAATCATTTTAGAAACTGACCAAACATGTTCATATCTCTTTTGTATCTCACACTCACTTTAGATTGTTTATATTTGTTCATGTACTTTTTTTATTGTGAAATGTGATCTGTAATAAAATATAACAATATTTTCTCATGTAAAAATCATAATTATAGTAACACTGTGCAATAAACTTGCTGCTTTGAGCCAATGAATCCACACAGTGAGACACTCTGGGCCCAGCTCTACAAACAGACATGTAGGTTGGAGAGAAAAGTGACATTAAAAGGACAAGTTGTTGGGTTGACATCACATGAAAACAGCAATGTATAGAAAGAAAAATAGAAAAAGACAGTTTTTATATAAATACAGGAAAAGATGACAGTAAGGCAGTGTCCAGGTAATGTAGAGGGCAGATTTAGTGGCAGTGTGTGCAGGTGGGAGGCAGCTAAAAATGTCATCATTGTGGTGATTCTTGTCATCCGTGACTTCTATTCCCAAAAAAAATAGATTCATTTCATATTTCTCCACTTGATAAATGTTGAGATGTACACCACCGGTCAAAAGTTTTAGAACACCCCAATTTTTCCAGTTTTTTATTGAAATTCAAGCAGTTGAAGTCAAATGAACAGCTTGAAAGGGTACAAAGGTAAGTGTTGAACTGCCAGAGGTAAATAAAAAAAGGTAAGCTTAACCAAAACTGAAAAATAATGTACATTTCAGAATTATACAAGTAGGCCTTTTTCAGGGAACAAGAAATGGGTTAACAACTTAACTCTATGGAGTCTTGGGCTATTTTGTCCATTTTTTAATTCTTTTCATGTCTTTGTAAGTCATTTTGTGTCTTTTTTTGGTCATTTTGTGTCTTTTTTTAGTCATTTTGTGTCTTTTGGTGTCTTTTTTTGTCATTTTGTGTCTTTTATTAGTCATTTTGTGTCTTTTTTTAGTCTTTTGGTGTCTTTTTTTGTCATTTTGTGTCTTTTTTTAGTCATTTTGTGTCTTTTTTTGTCATTTTGTGTCTTTTATTAGTCATTTTGTGTCTTTTTTTAGTCATTTTGTGTCTTTTTTTGTCATTTTGTGTCTTATTAGTCATTTTGTGTCTTTTTTTAGTCATTTTGTGTCTTTTTTTTCATTTTGTGTCTTTTATTAGTCATTTTGTGTCTTTTTTTAGTCCTTTAGTCCAACATAAAATGTGATTTTGAATCTTTTTTTTACTTTCAAAACACTATCATGCTCAATAAAGAATTTTAAATGTTGCAAATGTGCATTAATTTCAGAGTACACTGAGACATTAAACTGTATAATTTTCAATTAAATTCTGGAAAAGCTGGTGCGTTCTAAAACTTCTGACCAGTAGTGTATGCTCATAACAATGACTTTAATCTTGACGAAGCAAAGTAAAGGAAGAGAAAGTGTGTCATGTGTAACGTGTGACTGACTGACCTGAGACGATTCTTCATACAAAAACTTCAATGCCCTTCAGTTCAATGTAACATTCCCACAGTACAGACGCTGGTCTTTCTGAGTCGGGAGAATTTCTTAAATAACATAAATAATAAGCACAGATGATGTATCAGGCTAGTTTTTTTATATTTTCTTTAAATACTTTTTTTTTTTTTTTACTTTATAGACATCTTAAGGAGGTTTTACTTGCTAAAATGTATTTATGAATGTTAACCTGTCTGTAAAGCTTCCTTCACATTGTAAACATCAGGATTTGTAGTAACTGGGCTAAAACGTGCATTAAAGTGTGTGTGTGTGTGTGTGTGTGTGTGTGTGTGTGTGTGTTCTTGTACTTCCTACATAGTGAGGACCAGAACCCGTTTTTAACCAACAGAGTGAGGACATTTTTGCAAAGTGAGGACATTTCGGCCGGTCCTCACTTCTTTAAAGGCTTTTTTGAGATTTCAGACTTTGTTTTAAGGGTGAAGGTTACATGATAATGATAATTAACTGAAACTGTATTGTGTGGTTACAAAACTAACTAAAATTATAGTGAAAATGTCCTTCGTTTTCGTCTTTGTCAACTTTTTTCATACAAAGGAAATAAAGTCAAAATTTACTGTGACCTCTTTTAATCTCCCACCCAACAAATACCCCATTACAAAAAACTACAACTAAGAAAAACTAAACTAAAACTAAAGAATAAAAAAAAAAAAAACTAAACTAAAACGAGCAAATTCACTCTAGAAACTCATTAAAACTAACTGAATTTGAAAACAAAAGTTCACATCGAAATTAAAACTAAAACTGATGAAAAATCCAAAACTATTATAACCTTGCAAGGGAATTCACTATTCCAATGAGGGTCCTCACAAAGATAGAAGTACAAGAATGTGTGTGTGTGTGTGTGTCACACAGCGGTGTGGAGGGGAGTGCCTGTGGAGTGTGCGGGGGAGTGTTCAGAGGAGGAGGACAGGGAGTGGGAGGTGGCGTCTCTCTGCAGCTCCTCCACCCTCCTCTGGAGCTCCGCTCTCAGGAACAGCAGCTCCTTCAGCGTCTGGTGCACCGGCACCTGAAACACACATCACAGTGTGAGTAGGTGCACGCCCCACACAGTGCAGAACACCATTACAACTGGACCTACATGTACACACACAGGACTTATAATAATAATAATAATAATAATAATACATTTTATTTGGAGGTGCCTTTCTTGGCACTCAAGGACACCGTACAAAAGGATAGAAAAGAAACAGCAATAAAATACAATATAAAATACAATACAATAGACATATTGACATATTGGACAGGGTAAAAGTCATCAAAGGGAATAGGCAGTTTTAAACCGATGTGTTTTGAGTAGTGATTTGAAATGGGGGAGTGTGTCAATGTTCCTGAGTTGGGGTGGTAGTGAGTTCCAGAGGAGGGGAGACTTCTGCTTTAGGCAAGGCAAGTTTATTTGTATAGCACGATTCAACACAAGGTAATTCAAAGTGCTTTACATACACATTAAAACAGCAAGACACTATTGAAAACAGTAAAAACAGTTAATTAAAACAGGGAAATGGAAATAAAAATATAAATAAGATAAAATAAGATACAGCAGGAAAACAAAATAGATAAAATAATAAAAAGCACATGTCAAACATTGCGTAGTTAAAAAGTAAGGGCAGTAGAGTAGAGCAGATAAGTGTTAAAGTTAAGAGTGCGCTGCAGTAAACAATAGTGTTTTTAGTCCTGATTTAAAGGAGCAGACCGTTTGGGCGGACCTCAGATCAAATCTGGGAAACAAGGTACCAGGGCCACTGTTTGGGATATATAAGCCGTATTTTCCACTGAGTACTTTTTCTGAGTGTTTTGGCTCCGCCCACAAGTTAGTTCCCCTCTGCTTCTGTTTCCATACAGGTATTTTTGTAGGGTCTAACCCAGGGATGGGCAACTGGAGGCCCGGGGGCTGCATACGGCCCGCACCCTCACTTGAAGTGGCCCTCAGTACAACTACATGCATTTGAGCATGAAATCTTAAAAGTGCAGCGTAAAAATGCACAAAATTACTTCTTGCATTGAATAAAATTAATTGCAGTTAAATATAATTATATCGGGTTATGACTTTTGGTGCCTATCGCCCAGCCCTACTATAAGATCCTCCTCCATCCTAACCCACACAGTGTGTACCTGTGGTCTCATGCGTGGGTTCCAGCGGGCGTAGTAACCGGTCCACAGCTCTAGATGTCTGGAGGAAACCAGCGGATACAGAACATGGTGCTCATAGTCCACATAGAAGGGGTTGGTGAAGTCCTCTGGCTGGCTGTTGGGGACAACATTAAGCAGTCAGAGAATCGCTCCGATCACCATCACTATTATCAAGGTGGAGAGGTTATTACCTGTTAATGTAGGACCACAGGGACACAGTGGTGGTCTGCACCTCCTACACAGGACAGAGAGGATCATGGGAAACGGCTCTGACAGACACATTACCCCTGCTAACTAGAGAATGGTACCTACCTTGGCTGCCCTCTCCTGTTCACTGTTATAGAGGAATGTTCCAAACAGACAGCTGTAGAGGTGGTCTAGCACTGTGATCAGGAACAGCTCATTGAACTCAAAGGCTGCTGGGAACTGTAGTCAGAGGAACACAAGTGATGACAAGATGTATGAATAGCCTATAGGGCGCCACAGGAATGAGTTTTTAACCCATAAGAACCCATACCCAGTTATCCTAAGCAGAAAATGTGTATTTTTCTTTTGCATCTCCATAACAAATATCAAAATTGTGACTTTAATTTGTTCAGTTCCCTATTAACGGTTTAGAATTGTTAAATGGGTTTAAACTTAGCCAAGTAACAAAAAAATAAACTTTTTAAAATTAGCTACTTTTTCACATTTCTATTCCCAGTCACAGCTACAGCTACATTTTGGAAAAGTCTTCCAAAAAAAAAAAAAAAATTTCCTGTTAAAGTCACATGACCACCAGGGTGTTGAGTATACATCACTTAGGGATTTAATGAGTTAATGTGAAGCATAAAGCTGAATATGGGAGATTATAGAAGATTTAAAGTGTTTGTTACACGGGTGTCACCACGGGTTCTTATGGGTTAAACCAGGAAGTAAGTTAGCATTTTAGCTCCATGGGTTCTATCCTCTCAAACTCAATGAGGATTGTGAATGGGTTGGTGGTTAGAAGCCTGAAATAAAATCTGTGGTTAACACAAGCTGAAGAGATTTTTTGCGTTTTGTTGTACAGCATAAAATACATTAGTAAATACCCCAACTTGTGAATTTTTTAAGTGTCCTTAAAAAGGTGGTTGTTAACATGTGGCTAAATGAGACTACAGTGGTTCTCGGGGACATTAAATGTCATCAGGCCGGACACGGACTGAAAACTTTCTCTAGGCCAGGGGTCAGCAACATTTTCCATTAAAAGAGCCATTTTTAGCCAAAAAAAGATAAAGAATGTTCCATTTGGAGCCGCATCTTTAAACCTTATAATGAAGGTAATTTGCCAATTTTTCGCTGCAGATCAGCACTAAGCGAGAAGCACTGGCAGTGAAAAAAATGAAAAAAAATTCCACAGAGACTTTCTTTTATAGCTAGGTTTGGCAAGATCTAGAGGACAGGGTGAAGGGCCAGATGGGCATAGGTTATGATGCACATTTAAGTTGACTAAAATATATTTATTTTTCTGTCTATAGGGTACATATTTTACAATTGGAGAATGTAAGAATCACTACAATAATGTAAAAGGAGAATTGAATTGGGGACAAATACCATTTACTAATTTCCATATAACTTTCTTCATCAAAGCAACAGGGAGCCACTGGAGAGAGGCCAAACAGCCACATCTGGCTCTGGAGCCTCAGGTTGCCTACCCCTGCTCTAGGCTCAGTTTCGCTAACTTGTCAAAACCGCTGGTTAGTTTTTCTGAGACCTTCTGAAGCTTACCAGTAACGCTTCAAACATAATAAAAGTGTTGATTTCTCAACATGATCCTACGTATAAGCATCAGAAACGTTTGTTTGCCACAGAGCTTATTTTCTGCAATGATCCAAAATCCAATGCAAAAATCCCATAGGCTGATTCTCAATAGACCCCGGGGAGATGCTAACTTACCTTCAAAAATACATTATTATTTTGTTTCCTCACCATAGAGACAGAGCAGCACGGGTCATACACTGAAATCGGTGGAATCCACAACCATGGGCTGAAACGCTAACAAAATGTCTGTTTCTAGCTAAAACTATTAGATTTAAGCACATCGTATGATTATTTTAGCACTCTATGTCTACAAGTCGGCACTTATGGCTGTAGAGCTTTCTGATTTATCCACTTTCTACTATAACAGTTACATAGTGTCATATACACTACCGGTCAAAAGTTTTAGAACACCCCAATTTTTCCAGTTTTTTATTGAAATTCAAGCAGTTCAAGTCAAATGAACAGCTTGAAAGGGTACAAAGGTAAGTGGTGAACTGCCAGAGGTAAATAAAAAAAGGTAAGGTTAACAAAAACTGAAAAATAATGTACATTTCAGAATTATACAAGTAGGCCTTTTTCAGGGAACAAGAAATGGGTTAACAACTTAACTCTATGGAGTCTCGGGCTATTTTGTCCATTTTTGAATTCTTTTCATGTCTTTGAAAGTCATTTTGTGTCTTTTTTTAGTCATTTTGTGTCTTTTTTTAGTCATTTTGTGTCTTTTTTGGTCATTTTGTGTCTTTTTTTGGTCATTTTGTATCTTTTTTAGTCCTTTAGTCCAACATAAAATGTGATTTTTAATCTTTTTTTTACTTTCAAAACACTATCATGCTCAATAAAGAATTTTAAATGTTGCAAATGTGCATTAATTTCAGAGTACACTGAGACATTAAACTGCATCATTTTCAATTAAATTCTGGAAAAGTTGGTGTGTTCTAAAACTTTTGACCAGTAGTGTACTTGAGCTTAACTTACAGAAATGTAGTTAGCCTAAAACTGACTTTGGATACATGACTTATTTGGACTGCATAAGGCAATGTTACATTTAATGAGTTTCAGGATCGCACAGTTTTCCCTATTGAAACTAGTGATTGTCAAGTCTTCATATGTCTGTATCCACTTAAAAGTTCACATGGTTGGTAGGACATTTCACCACACAGCAGCTTTTAGACATGTTTCTGTTGTTTGCTAACAGACAGAACTGACAAGGAGGCTTCTTCATTCAATACAAAGTAGACATGAAGAGGCTCATCCTGATTGGCTGGGCAAAGAAATGTTGGACACATAGTTGTTGGACGGAGACTGACCTGTCGAGTCATCTGCCACACGCAGTCGATGAACTGGATGAAGAGAGGCGAGCGCTCCGAGTTAGCGTGGTTCTCATCACCGTGACCCACACGCTGCAACACACACAGAATAAAGTCTGGAGATCAGCCTTTATATGATGTCATCATTATTCAACATTATAGTCCGGCGGCTTAGGACCAGATTTGGGAAAGAAGGGGACACGTCGGACAAAAGCACAAAAATTTTTCCACATTCTCTCTATCACTATAGGTTTCAATTTTTGATAGGAGCCACTTCATCAAGATTGCAGATCGGAGATGGCAGCCATATAAAATCTATGAGAACCAATATATCTCTAAGCCACTTAGAAGGTCAATCTTGGTGTCAAAATATACATTTTCTGGGTCAAAGAATAATTTAAAGCTACTGAGAATATCACTAGATGATCAAATAGATATGTTCATTTTGGCCATGTATTTACTTAATTATTAGATTCCAAACATTTTCAGCTCAGGACTCCCTGCTGCAGCACTTGAAGCAAGTTGCCTACCAGTCTGAGTGAAAATGAACCTATCTATTTGATCAAATAATCAACTAGTGATATTCTCAACAGCTTTAAATGATTCCTTGACCCAGAAAATGTAGATTTTGACACCAAGATTGACCTTCTGAGTGGCTTGGAAGATGTATTGGTTCTCATATACTTTATATGGGTGCCATCTCGGATCGGCCATCTTGATGAAGTGGCTCCTACCAAAAATTGAAACCTATGGTGATAGAGAGCACGTGGAAAAAATTTGGTGCTTTTGTCCAGCGTGTCCCCTTTATTTAGCCAAGCCGCCTGACTATTAACACAAGCACATAATATGTCATACAATATTTAGATCATGTGTTTTGAGCATTAAAAATAAATAACTTTCAGCTGTTGCTCTACTTTTACATGGGACAGCATGAGTAGCTACAGAAGCCCATTTCTGCAAAGGTGA